>NC_022021.1:10636094-10637124 GCF_000317375.1 Microtus ochrogaster
TCTCTCTCTCTCTCTCTCTCTCTCTCTCTCTCTCTCTCTCTCTCTCTCTCTCTCTGTGTGTGTGTGTGTGTGTGTCCCTCATTCCTCTCTGACACCCAGCCCTTTGCATGAGCTCCTCTGCCTTCTGTCGCCTTGTTCACTGTGCTGCCCTGCTCTCTGGCTGACCCCCATTCACCTGACAGGTATCTCTGATGAAGTGTCGCTGTCCCCAGGAAGTCTCCTTAGACGGTGCCAATCTTAAGTAGGCATTTCTCTTCAGTACTCTCTCAAGACTGTGTTTTGTCAGCCATCACACTTACTCTATTGCAGCCACATGTTTACTTCCCTTTCTCGCTCAGTCTAGACTCTCTCAGCTCATGAATTTAACCGTAGCCTTCCATTGTCGGTCCATCCACATACAAGCAAATCTTCCTACGTAAATGAATTGGCATCTCATGGCAACAGAACTAACGGGGCATTAAAGAAAGACAGATCAATGCATGTACACCACTATAAGGGTCAGTGAAAGAGAAGCAACAGACTCCGTCAAGAACAAGGTCCACATGATTCAGGTTTATGGCACGAAGATTTTCAGTGGTGTAGTGAGGCTGGAAACCAAAGTGAAGTTCATTGAAACTGGTTGTGACATATGTATGTGTAAGAATAAAAGGGGGCCAGATGGTGGTGGTGCACACCTTTAATCCCAGCACTCAGGAGACAGAGGCAGGCAGATCTCTGTGGGTTCGAGGCCAGCCAGGTCTACAAAAGTTAGTTCCAGAACAAGCAGAGAAACCGTGTCTCGAAAAATCAAAATAATAATATAACAAAAATAAAAAATCAAAGGGGAGCAAACTCACTGGAAAGTTGCTCCAGAAGGGGAAAAAAACGAAGATATTGTTGAAGAGACATATATACAGATTCATATATGAAAGGTTTTTAAAAGTCACTACTAGAGAAAAAAATATCAACACTCTGCCTAGGATGAGCCAAAAGGAGACAATAAAAACAGGAAGGGAGGAGGCACAACTGGGTAGTGTACACACTCACATGG
>NC_022021.1:10637244-10692642 GCF_000317375.1 Microtus ochrogaster
ACACTCACATGGGAAAGGGAGGAGGCACAACTGGGTAGTGTACACACTCACATGGTGAAGGGAGGAGGCACAACTGGGTAGTGTACACACTCACACGGTGAAGGGAGGAGGCACAACTGGGTAGTGCATACACACACATTTTGAATCACAAGCTGTGACAAAAGTCTGTCAAGAGAAATAAAGAAATCCCAGAAGGCACTAGAAAGGGAGTTCACAGCGCTGCTTGGCTGTGCACTGTGCAGCGGTAGTGTCTTTTTGGTAGACACTGTTGCTGTATTGCAACCACAGTGTAAGAGAAAACAGAACCGAGGTGGGGAGAATCATGTAATAAACAAGCAGGTATTCACCTCCCACTTAAAGTATCACGCACATTTGAAGGTCTGCTGGATCCTGAATTGAAAATCATTTTTCTCTTGAGAACTACATCTCCATCCAAGGTGCACTTCATTTTTTTTTTTTTGGTATGAAAAATGTTTCAGCTGTAGCAAATCATAACGAACGTGTTGAAGTTTACACAGAAATATTTCCAGTAAACACAGCAGAGTGCGGGGTTTCAAGGAGGCTGTGTGAGGGCAGGGAGGATGAAAGCCACGGAAGACTAGCAGATGTGCCCCGGGCCCTCCTCATTGTCATCAATCATAAGCCTGTCCTGCTCCATGGTTCTCCAGCAGTAGGTCTGGGACCCCTGAGGGTAGCAGAATTTATTGTGAGGGGTCTGTAAATCCACATGCACATTCAATCTGGGGAGACTAAATAAATAACATGTCATGAAAGTGCATTGCTATTTTTAACATGTCTATAGATGAGGTGATGGGAAAGCACAGTTTTGTTAACGCAGCTGAAGTAATAGTGGTGCCTGGCCCTTAGGTCTTTTCAATCTACAAATATTAAAAGGACCATTTCTAGCATTACATTCTCATAGTCAGAAACAGCTGAGTGAGTATGGCCTCTTACAGAAAGCCTCTATAAAGCTACCAGTAGAAAACTTAAATTCTAAGCAGAGTGTTTTATTTTATTTCTTTTTCTTACATTTCATTTATTTGGTGTGTGTGTGATCTCTCTCTCTCTCTCTCTCTCTCTCTCTCTCTCTCTCTCTCTCTCTCTGTGTGTGTGTGTGTATGTGTGATCTCTCTCTCTCTCTCTCTCTGTGTGTGTGTGTGTGTGTGTGTGTGTGTGTGTGTGAACACACATGTGGAAGTTGGAGAACAATTTGTGGGAGTCGGTTCTTCCACTTATGTTCTGGGGATCTAATTCAAATTGCCGAGCTTCGTAACAAGAGCTTTTGCCAGTGAGTCATCTCAGCAGCCTTTGGTGTGTGTGTGGGGGGGGGGGCGGCATGGGTTCTTCTGATGCCCAGGCTGGCCTGGAATTCATTTGTAGCTGAAGGTGATATACTTCTGATCCTCCTGAATCCACCTTCCTAGTGATAGAATTACACCTGTGTGCTCTCATGCCTGGTTTCTTTGGTACTGGTGATTGCGGGAACGGCTGCATGCAAGCAACCTCTGAAAGACCTCCTGAACCTATTATATTGAATTTTTAAAGCTTTTCATGCATTATTAAAGTTATGTAGAACACTATAGCATGCTCATGGAACAAACTTGCTTTATTCAATGGTTATTCTTGTAGACTGTTTTTGTGTAAAGCCAGTTTTTGTCCACACTGAAAACATCAGCATGCCTTAAAAGTGAAACCTAGCATCCAAGACAAGATCTGTAGTCTGGCAGGAGAGTTTCTCTTTTGAATACTGATAGTACTCGCCAAGGCAAAGAACAAAAAAAAAAAAAAAAAAAAGAAGAAGAAAGGAAGGAAAGAAGGAAAGAAAGAAGGAAGGAAGGAAGTAGGAATCCTTCCTTCTACTTACTTTCTGCCTGGAGAAAGTATCCTTTGTGTTTTTTTCATTTTCCCTCTATGCCGGGTGTCTCGGGGACTATTCATGTAAAAGGAGAAAGAGTACTTTTGGAACGCAGGCAGTCATCTCAAGTGCCTTATTCAATTCAGGTCAGACGTCACTGCTATCGTTTCTAAGGCCAGTGGGTGGAAAACTTGCTGTTCCTCTCTATCTGTGAGATAATCCTGGCTCTCCCTTTCTCACCATGATGCTGTTGCCAAAATGAATGAATTCCACACCTACCTCACTCATAATGACCTCTGGAAGAAGAGGAGCGAGTGTTTCTTGCAGCTAACTGAAAACATTTCCCTCCAAAGACTGCAAATAGCACAAATGCCTACTCCAATTGATGGATAATCCTCACAATACTTTTTCTCCAGTGCAGCATATTAGAGACATCATCACACGCAGAATGAAATGGGATGAAGTCACTAGTGATGTTCCAATCCTAGATCTCCTTGCTTAACTCTCAATTCACAAACTAGCCTCTTGACCTTCTTTTTGAAAGCCAGCTTCCTTGAAAATGAACTTAATTGTAAAAATTTCCCATCTAAGTAATAGACAGGGCCTGGTGTTGCACAGAGGCAATGGCCATGGAGTGCTGAACAGAGTAAGCTCTTCTCAGGAGACATTCCCTATAACTTCCTAAGTCAACATGTCCATATACTACCAATATAAAAAGACTACCAGCCAGGAGGCCCCTCCTGTATTTAAGATCACCTAGTTTTCTTCTAGTAATCACTTACAGCATCCATAAATATGTTTATGAAAATAGCAGCACCATTTTTCTTTGTATTTGAGCTTTATTAATCATCATCTAAATTATTAATCTTTATTATTTATTTCAGACTCTCTCTCTCTCTCTCTCTCTATATATATATATATATATATATATATATATATATATTAAAATGCCTTTATATCCCAGACACATGATTTTTAAAGAAATAGGGGTGTTGCTTGGTACACATCACATATGCTTTGCTTTTTAACATTACTTAGAATGTAGAGACAACACATCTTGTATCTACTTGGGCTGAGACTACATAGTAAAATTTGATTCTGTAGACACATAAAAAATGACATTGCTGTCTATTCACCCTGTCACTGTGGGAAAAAAAAACTGAATTGAGTTAAAATGTGAGATTTATGAGTAAAAAAGAACAGTGAGAAAAAGCAGAGTGTACTGAGAATTGCCATGACAGAGATTTTCATGTCACATTCAAAATACGAAATAAACACCTGTCACAGAAAAGTACTCTACTATTATAACATTCATGAAGAATATGCTTAAAACATGAATACTTGTAACTGTGTTCAGTTTAGTACTTAAGATATTCTTAATGCTCACCTTTTATTATCTTTCTAAGTGCTATCCCAAATTCTTACAAAGGAAGAGAAGAGGTATGAAGAAGAAAGTTTCTGAGCATCTCAGGATATTTTCTGTTGTAGCTGGAAAGACTGAAAGACAAATGTCAATTTAGCTTAAAAATAAAACGCTTTATACTAAAGATAATGGCAAGTTAGAAGTGGCCTCTGGTAAGACATTGGAGTAATGACTCACTCTTAGTTAAGAATAATGTTTGCTCTTCCAGCGGAGCCAGGTTCAAGTCTAACACTCTAGGGGTAGCTATCAACCATTCCGGTTTCAAGAGATACAATTCCCTCTTCGAGCCTCTGCAGGCAGAGAGCATATGTAGACATACATAAAGACAAAACACATGCATAAATAAAATGAAATGAGCCTTTAGAAGTGATCTAGTATATGGATTTATTAAGTTGTGTGTTTGAACCAAATAAAGAGCAGAGGTGTCCATCATTTCAGAACATGAATTACACTTGGTTTGTTTCTGCTGGGCATTTCATACATGATACCCAAGGGCACTGTAAGGATAACGGGCTTACCACAATTAGAACCACAGCATGAGGGAACGCTAATTCATATTAAGTAATTCCCAAGTCTTATCTTTACTGAGGGATCAAGAAGATTCTATTTAAATTCCTTCATTCGTGAATTGGAGCTTACAGCTGGAGGATTTTTTTGTATAGTTCTTGTGACTATGAAAAATGTTATTTTCTAAAATGATTTGGGAATTTTACTTTGGTTCTTAGGATTTAAAGGAACCAGTAATAACTAATAAGGTAAAAATAATGTGTATGGAAATGTGTCAAATAAAGTAAGGAAAATTCCAGGGACATTGTTTTCATAAATCAATTGGCCTAACCTTTTCATCAGTTTTGGGTTTTAATTTTATATTAGAAATAGCCTTCAATAAAGTATTCATTATACAAATTGCAAAAGTGTCAACAACAGGTTCATATTTCTTTTCTTAAAGCTGCACAGACCACTTGTAGTGATTATTGTACTCTGAGTTGTCTGTATGCTAAACTGCCTTTGTTTCCCATTGACTTTAACTTGAGGCTGACTGTCCACCAACAGGAAATATCACTGGTGTTGATCCCAACTTGGCGTCGTTATTGGGCTCCACCCCAACAAGTCACCAAAACATTTGAGTTTAGTCAGAACACTAATTCGTCACTCCATAAAACTAAGAGTGCCTCTCCATTCCACAGTAACCTGTTCATAGACCATGGGGAATGGCACATCTGTGAGTAAATTCACCGATGAGAAAGCCCAACTTTCTCAGACGTCAAAAGAGAACTGAGGCTCCTCCACATTTTCTTTGAATAATGGGGGATGGCAAGGAAAGAAAGGTTGGAACAGAAAAAGAGAGAAAGGGACCTTTTAACTCTTCAAATTGTGGTGTGAGTATATAAAATAAAACAACATTGTTGAGAGAAAGATCATGTACTCCATTTCAGGGGTTTTTAAATAGAAGGCCTAGCTATGTTGATTTCCCAGTCATATGCTCTACTCAGCACTGGTTGGATATTTCTGGTACCACTTAGCTTCATTTCAGAGCTAAGAATGATGATGTTGTCACTGTAAACAATGTCCATCAGAGAAAAACCATGTGGAGCTGCACAAGTGCGCCGTCTCTGTGGGTCGAAGAAGCTAGGTGTGTTAGAGGACAGCTTGAGCGTAGACGACCATTGTTAATGAATGAAGTGTTGGAGACTGGGAGCACAGTTCAAAGCCATAGAAAGCCGAGAACCACAGTCAGTCAAGATTTCAAACTGGTGAATCTATGTGATTTCCATAGGGAATACAGTTAGGACTTTGTTCCAAACAATGAAGAGAAGACAACTTGTTGCATTTAGAAATCCATTATATCATGCACTTTTACTCTCTTTTCAGTTCTAAGTGTGGAACTCTGAAGAAAAGACTTCTTCTGGTCGAGAACAGAGGTGGTTAACTGGGACTCAGTTCTTGGTGAGACATACTCTTTTCTGAGTAATGTCCCAAAAACTTGGATCTCAGTAATGGCTTTCTTTTCTGGGAAGAATTTTACTTTTCTAGAGAGCCAGAAAAACCCTTCCTCATTAAACATCAGAATAGCCTCTCGGAAAAAATGGCCTTTGTATCTCATGTTGTTGAGAATCTGAACTCCTGGGTAACTTACCAGCCATTTTGAACCAAAACTTAGAAAAATACTATTGGTTTTCTGCCCTTGTAGATCATTTCCAGCTGTTGAAAACAAAAATACAAGATGTTCTGAGCTGAGATAACTCGTATTTAAAAAAAATCAGATTCCCGTGTAAAGATAGAGGCTCTGATAATAGCAACATCAGATCCTGTGCTGTGCAGATGTCAGGGTAGGGACACCATCTGCTGTTAGTGTAAATGAAATATGACACAGCAGTTCTGGCAATGTACACCAAAATCCTCAAAACATATACATTTTTCAGTTCATGATGACAGACTGGCCGTATACATTGACCTCTCATTTCTTCCAGGAACCCATTAAACAGCATTACAGAATACCTCTTATAGAGTAAGAAAAATCAACTCAAATAGTTTCATAGGAAAAAAAATTAATCTATGCCATCACTTACTAAAGTATAAGGTCATGTAAAAAGTTATAAAAGTAAGTGACATTTAATGCTATTAACAACATTATTTGTGGAGGGGCCCAGGGACAGGATATTGTTAGCAGATCTCAGAATCAAGAACTACCAGGCAGGAATTGGAATCACAAGTTAGGAGGCTATGCAGGTTCAGAGGCTATTGAGTTGGATATAATAAAGGAAGTGCTGGTGATTGTAGAGAGGCTACCCAAAGCATCCTCAGGCAAAGTCTCTTTCCTCCTCTTCCCAATATCTCTCCGATGCTTCTTAATAGTTGAACATAGATGACAACTGGCTGGCAATTGGTAGCAAAATATCACTGGCTAGGGTCAGTTTCCTGTGACGAAAACCCAAGAGGGTGAGGTAAAGTGGTAAGAGTACAAAGAACATACCCAGCACAGTGGATAAGACAAAGTTGGCGCATTGCTGAAGGTTTAATGTCTAATTTATTCATGTAATATTAATGTAGGAAAGAGCATTTGACATGAAAAAGTGAGGAATCAACAGTTGGCAATAGTGATCAGTGTAGAAAGATGGCAGTCAGCCTGCCTTAGTTATCCCACAGAACGCTGGGTACAAAACCAGTTGGTAAAAGTTAGGGGGAAAGTAAAATATGGAGCTAAAAACAGATTACTTGAAGCTGAGTGTGACAAAATTCAAGCCAGCACTTCTACAGCATGTACACAAGGCACTGGGAAAATATGACCCAGGGAAGACACCTGAGAAATTCTTTCTAAAGCTATCCAGGAACGTAAAACTTCTGAACAGTACAGAAGAAGAAAACCATCATCTCTAGGTTGTTGGTAAACCATTAGCTTAACAGGCAGCTTCCATTATCCACCCTAAAGAACTTACTAGTCAACATTGTCTACCCATCTCAGGAAGACAAACTTTGTAGGAAAACTGGTCTGTTAACACCGCAGAGCAGAAATATATGTTCATCTCCTCAAGCCTTCTTGCTTAGTGTGAGACAGAAGTCATTCTCAGATGAGGAAAACAGGTAAAATGAAAAGGGAAGTGCAAAACTCTGAGCTCAGAAAAGTCAAATTAGAGGAGGCTGAACTAGTTGAGGAAATTAAAACATTGAAAACATTCTTAAAAGCATCCTGAAAATAAGATCTAAGGAAAATAACATCAAACCAAAGAAACAGAACAATGCTAAAATGAGATTTAATTATGACTGCCAAATCTAAAAACATGGAACAGAGGCCAGAAAATAATAAAAATCCACCAAAAGAAACTACAAATGAGAAAGATGATGAGATAAGGAACAAGCTGAGCAGCCAACATCCAACTAATAAAAACCATAAAAATAGGGAAAGATAGAGAACCATGCTAATATCATACAAACAAGTAATAAAAAAGATGTGAACTATAGCTAAAGGGAGATGAAAAGCTTCAAATCAAATCATACCACCCACGACCAAATCTAGAAAGAAAGATAAAAAGCTTCGAATCAAATCATGCCACCCAAGGCCAAATCTAGTGGTCAAACAAAATTCTTATCTAAGCACTCTGTGACATTTCTGAACAGACTGAGCAGGCTGTACTTGTGTATTTAGGGATATATACATATATGCTTGTACCAACAATTGATGATAAAGAGGAACTGTATTTGAAAGAGAGTAACGATGTGTGTATGGGAGGACTTCGAGGCAGAAAAGGGAAGGGTGACATGATGTAATTATAATCTCAGAAAATAAGTAATCAAAAATATTGACAAGAAGATATCAAGTTACAGAGAGAAAAACTTCAGACTAATATAGTTAGTGTTCCTGATAAAATGATTCGCAATCTAGAAAAGTAAAACCACAGTGTCAAGGGCATGGACCCTGGCTCCTTGAATCACATCATGTGAAGTCGCTTTGGTGTACTTCAGTTAAGGGCTCTGTAAACTAATGAAAGCATGTCCAATCTGTGGTAGACACATGGAACATCCAGTTCTGGAATGGTTTGGACAATCAGACCCAAGACACAGGCTCCAGGCATGAGTCTGAGGTCTCCAGATCCCATATGAAAAGTTGATTGTGGTGGCACGTGGTTGTAGTCCTAGTACTTGAAGGTAGAGACAACTGGATCCTTGGAACTCACTGGCCAACCAGTTGAGCAAATAGCTGAACTCCAGACCTATAGAAATACCCATTTTTTGAACAAATATAAGGTTGAGAACAAAAGAGAAGACACTCACCATATACCTCCACCCTCCACACATGCCTGCAGTTTCAGAAACTATACTTTAAGTAATTTGACTTTAGATGGCTTTGGTGGATTCAGTAATTATTTTGTTGTATTTAATGGTAATGACAGAAGAAAGAAAATAACAATAACTAAAGCAAACATTATGCAAATAGAATATTTGGAAAGAAAAGATCAATGGAGATAGTATTTTTTTCAAAATGAAATTTTAAAGGAACAGTAATTACAGAAAAGATTGAGTATTATACATAATTACCAGGCAACTGTACCTAAATGACACAGATGTATGTAACTTATAAAGAATTAATTGTGGAAAACAGAAAATCTCAACAGGCAATAGATAACCTCACTAGAAAATTCAACCAACATTTAGAGAATAATATCAATCATCTGTAAATTTTCCCAAAAACTTCAAGAGGAATTTACACATTCACATAAAACCATGTGTTGTGTGAGTGTGGTGGTGGTGGTGGGGTGGTAGTGGTGGTGGTGGCAGCAGCGGCATGTGTTTGTATAAAATAAAAGTAGATGTGAAGTTATGTAGGTAAGCCAAAACCACAAACAAACGTATGTAAGAAAGGGACATCAGGGTAGTGTGTGGTGGGAATAGACTCGATATATAACACACTTATGTAAAACTTTCAACAAATTACAAATTGAAAAAGAAAAAAGTACTCAGTCAATAGAGTAAAAAGGTGACTGAGATAATGAGAAAAAAATATTAGCAACTCAACTATCTAACAAGTATTCAGTATGTTGAATACATAAAGAACCCTACAACTCAACAGTAAAATGAAAAATAACATTCTAGTACACTGCTGTCTTCCCCTCTCCCCTTAGTACTGTGCGTACAGATGTACTGCTATATGGACTTCCATGTGAATGCTGGGCCTTCTAATTCAGGTCCCCAGATTCTTTATATTAGTCTTTTCAAAACAGAAACAAATGAACATTGTTGAGACCCAATGAAACTGGTGAAGATGTACAATGGTGTGACCATTCTGGAAAATAGCATTGTGATTTTTTTCAAGGTAAAGGTAACATTATCATATGATCCAATAGTTCAGATGGGATTTCTATTGCTGTGGTAAAGAGCCATGGCCAAAAGCACCTTGGGGAGAAAACGGTTTTTTTCATCTTATAGCTTATAGTTGTTTATCTGGGAATCAGGATAGGAACTCAAGGAAGAAACCTAGAAGCAGAACTGCAGCATAAACCATGGAGGGATGATGCTTACTGACTTGCTTCTTGTGGCTTGCTCAACTTGCTTTCGTATACCAGCCAGGACCATCAACAATGAGTGGAGCCATTTGAAATTGCACATTAATCATGAAAATGCCCTACTACAAATCAATAATATGGAGGCATTTTCTCAATTAATATAGCCTCTTCCCACATGTGTCTAAGTCTGTGTCAAGCTGACAAAAACTAAACCATCACATGTAGTAATTCACCTGTAAAGCTACTAGTTATGTATCAGTTTCCTCTGATATTGAAACATTCCATCCTACAGGGAAGCACCTTAAGGCAGAAAGTAACTCAAGTAGCTTCAAGAAGTCCCTGAAACTTACCAAATTCACTAGACTATTCCCTCCTCCAGAGACAAACAGTAAACACAGCTGAGGTTCACTTTCAGGAAAGCCAAGCTGTGAAAGACTCAAGAGGAGCAAAGCTGCCGAGATACAGAGCCCAGTCAAACAGTAGAAACTAGCAGATCTGCTGGAAGAGACTTGGGGAAACTGAGATACTTAGACAGGACGACCTGTTAAGCTGCTTGCAGGCTGTGCAGTATGCTTCAGGTTTCCAACTTTTATGAGTGGTCAACCATGCTAGTATGAGCTTTAGTGATGCAGCTGTCTTCGAAGCAACTCCTTCTATGTGTTCCTGCATGTAACCCCAGTAAAACTCATTGGTTCACCAAGGTAACTTTGGTGTTATTTATACTTTAGTCTGGTGTGGACTCTATTACCAGGATAAGTAGATTACTGTGTATGGTATCTCCCCAGGAGAAGTCTGTGACACAACATACATCTCAGTGAATTGCAAGCAGGGTTCAAACGTATTTCAGCACCATTACATCATACAGTAGTCAGGAGGCAGAAGCAACCTAAATATCTTCCAACAGGTGAATGAACTAACCAAACTGGTACATTTGCACAATAGAATAGTATTTTGCTTTAAAAAGGAAGCAATTCTGTCACATGATCCAACAAGTCTGAGCCATTACATGCTAATGAAACAAGCCTGTCACAAAATGACAAAGTATGAAGTTTATAATGGATAAGTCATCTAAAGCAGTCAAAGTTTTAATGGAATTGTGGCTAGTACTCAGCGAAAATGAAAGTTGTTTAATGTGTATAGCGCTTAAGTTCTACAAGAAGAAAACGCTCTGGAGATCCATCTCAAGGTGATGCAAATAAATGGACTTCAACAGAACCATACAGCTAAAATTCAGATAACGGGAACTGGGCATGGAGTCCATGGTAAAGCATTTGCTTAGCATGTGAGATGCCTAGGATCAATAGCCAGCATGTTCCTTAAATTAAAATGGTATATATTTTTACCATATTGTTAAATAGAATATGTGCTTTGGTTAACAACTTTGTGTGTATGTTTGCATGCACATTAAAATTGTAGAAGAGATAACAATGCTTGGATAACGTCATTTGAGCTATAATTAAACCCAGCTTGACTTTCTAGCCTTGCTGACTTCTGTACCATAGGCACAAAGTATTTTATAACAATGACATTTTCAACAATAAAAAATAGAGAATAAATAAAACACCTGCAGTCTACTGAGAGTGAATGTCCCAGACTCTAGAAACCTGTGTGGTGAAGAAGCAATTACACTCTCCTGAGAAGTTCAAGTCATCAGGGTCCTATAGAGACCCCTGTGCAGTGTTTAGACCTTTGTGAGCTGCTGTGGCTTCTGACTCCTCTTGGGAAAGAGAACTAAAAACTAAATTGTCCTTTAGCATATAAATTATAAAACTTCTATTTAAAATTATCTTTGTAAATTTTTCCAAAATAATTAATGCTTTTAGAGTTTCTTACCTGAATACTGTATTATATCATTTCCACTCAACTCTCTTCCCCAGCCACATCTGTGTTTTCTCCATTGCTGTTAAATTCATGAATTATTCTTCTTTAATTGTTTTTGTTACAGAAGAAGAAAGAGAGAGAGGAGAAAGAGAGAGAGAGAAAGAGAGAGAGAGAGAGAGAGAGAGAGAGAGAGAGAGAGAGAGAGAGAGAGTGCCTGCTGGGTTCATTATCTGTTGTTCCTATGTATATGTGTATAGGACTGACCAGTAGGGACGGGGATTGGATAAACTATTGGAGAAAGTGCTGTCCTTGGGGAAAGCAGATTTACCCTTTTTTAGTAGCTACTAACTGCCTATAATTCTTCATCTAGGAGTGAAAGTTTCCTTATCTGGTTAGAGTTTCCCTATCTATGATAGCATGCCAACCATGTTGTAATTTTGGAGGTCTCACTTGCGTATTGTTGGGATTTCATGGCTGCAGTTTCTCTGTCAAAGAAAACACTATCTTGCAGTAGAAGTCTGGTCCTCTGGCCTTTACAGTCTTTTCTACTTTCTGTCCTAATGGTCTCTGAGCCTGAGGTGTAGGGGTCATGTTGTAAATATGTAAATATTCTAGTTTAGAACAGTAATAAATTCTCCTCTAAGTTCTGTGACCTCAGCCATAGGTAGTTGGATAATTTTACAGTACTAGGCATGAATTCCCTCCTATTAAGTGGGCCTTAAATCTAATTGTACAGCTGTTGGGTGCCCAAACATCAATGTATCACTCTTATGTCCCTGACGGGCTGGTCGTTGTTGTGGTTCATAGACTTTACAGCTGAACAGCACTACTGATTTCTTTGTATGTGTGTGTATAGTGGGGGAGTGAACACCATCTCTGTATACTATGAGCTAGTTGTCAGGGAGGAAACTTCCAAGTCATTTTCAACTAGATTTCTCTAAGGTCTGTATCCAAGTGTATTGTATCTTCAGCAGTAGGGTTTGAACTTCATTGCCTAAGAAATTAAATATTGCTCAAACCATCAGAATAAAAATAAAACATGCATACACAGTCCAGATTTGCTTAATTCAATGTAAAAGTGTTTTCTCTAAATGCTAGAAATAAATTATTAGTACTAAAGTTAAAATACAATTTTTGAGACAAAAAAAGTCACAGGGAGAAAATAAACACATTTTATTATTATATTTAGAATGCTTTGGGCTGCAAGCTACCCCCAAAAAATTGTCTTCTAGGGAACATGTCCTGATTTAGAAAACATTTATAATATCTTGCTTTTAAAAATGATGCCATATCCATAGCTGGTCAAGCAAAAGAGCTGTCTGAGGATGTTTGTTGGCTTTTCTTTAGTTTGTATACAGCTACTTGGTTTCTGGCCCTTTGTATAAATATTCAACTTTTCACACAATCAGATTTCATACCACCTTGTCAGGATAGCATTCTAGGCAGGCTTTGGTCATTCACTAACTTTTGTAAGTCAGACACGTGAACTTAAAAATGTTTGAGATCACCACATATCCAGTAAATGCCATTCCTTATATTACATGTGTGTGCACTTAGCGTATATGCTTCTTATTCACATATGTATTGAGCAGAGTGGCACTAGAGCCTCAAAGGCTTAGCTTAAAAGTATATGCAGGTCGCTTCTATGTTATAGAGCTTTCACACATGTTTTGCATATCTCTGGTAAAACACACAAAACTCTCTTTTGTGTAGTTGTACAGCTGGTATTTTTTAATTCATATATTTAAAGTAGTTGAATTAAAACAAGACTTAGGGAGTCTGTAGCATATTTTTCCACATGGATGACAAAAAGTAAAACTTAAGCACTATTTTTTTTTCAAAGTCCGGGGACCAGAATCGAAAAGCCACAGTGATCTTAAAATCCTAAAGAGCTGGAGGCTGATTCGGTGCCTGATCAAGACAAATGACACTGGCAGCTGTAAAAAGAATTCCCACCAGCTACCGCCCCACGAACAGTGGTGTCATTTTTCATTCTTAGAAAGGTATCAAAATAAACCTAGAGTAACACCAATTACTAGGGTTACAATGAACTATCCTAACCTCAATGTCAGAGGGTGTGATTTTAGCTGGTTTTTCGCAGTTTAAAAATGTTAAACATTCAAGTTTCTACAGAATTTAATGATTGCTAAACACAAATCATTTTTTTTCTACAGGCTTACTGTTTTCCAAATGCCTAGAATAGTGTCGGACATGTGGTCCTTAAATGTTGTTAAGTAAGATGTTCATAATATAAAACTCATGTGAAGATCCAAGTACTGAGTGGGATCACATGCACAAAAATTACACAAAAGAGATAGAAACATCTAAGGATGTTTGTTTACTAGTTTTGTGAAAATGCCGACAAGGGTGTGTGTTTCTGTATGAGGGTTTGCTTGTGTGTGCCTTCCTGATTGACTATGTGTAGATGCATGTGTGTGTGTATGAGTGTTTGTAAGCCTGTGTGTGACAGTGTGTGTGTGTGTGTGTGTGTGTGTGTGCATGTGTTTAAGCCGGGCCAGAGATCAATCTTGGGTGTCATTCTTCAGGAGCTATCCATTCCCCAAGCCCCCACCCCCATTATCTTGGTTTTTGAGAGAGTTTCTCATTGAGACCTGGAGGCTCACGGATTAGACTTGACTACCTGACCAGCAAGCCGCAGTTCGTGCCTGTCTCTGTTTTTCCAGTCCTACAAACGTAATTAAAACTGTGTGCCATCATGTTTTATCAGGGGATAAAACAGAGGTTCATCATCATGCTTGGCGTAGTACAAGGAATGTTTAAACCATGTTGAGGATAATTATGATGTGGTTATTGTTTTTATTTAGAAATTAAGAATGACACAAGGAAATATGATTCTTTGTCGAGTTGACAGGGCTAAACTTGTGATGGCTATATTTGGTTATCAACTTGACTACCTTATTCAAGTAAAAACAATGTTTACTTTGACATTGAAGACATATTTTGGCACAAAGCTTCATTAATATATAAATATTAATGGTACCCATTAATGATAATTAAATAACCAATGATTTAGCTTATAAATGAAAGCAAACAGCTATTGATTTGTGTTCAAGATTTCCAAAATAGGTACACATGATTTCCTTTTCTTCTGTGAGCAATGAGGGAACTCCAGACGGATTAGGCAAGTCAGCTTTCATGGTCATCCAGGACTGGCTACATTTTGCTGTGACCAGGCTACCTTTAGGCTTCTGCTTGATTTCTGTTCATACCTCATTTGTTCCTTTTATGAACATGTTAACTGTCAACTGGGTTTTGGTAGAAATGGAGCTGATAAACTCTGGCCAATAATTGCATTTCTACCTTCATGAGAGAGGCTGCTGGACACCATGATGGAGTGTCCAATGAAAAAGAAAGGTCGAAAATAGCCTTTGAGCATTCTTTTATTGTCAGCAATAGCCAAGAGATTTGAAGAGGAAACATCAGGAACGTGTATGTATAGAAAGTCATTCCAGGTGTCCTTCTCTAGCTTATTTTAAATCGCTCAGGTTTTACAACCATGCTGAAACGTTTGTTCTTGTCTTTACTGCTATAATCCAACCTCATCTGAAAGGTTGTGTGTACAAATGATGCACTATTGGTTCAGACCATGTTTACTGCACAGCTACTCTGTGCTGATACTCTGGCCATGCCACATACTTTCTGTGTCTGGAGCAACTTTCGTTACCTCTCTGCATTTGATGTTCTTACATTAGCAATGAAATAGTAGTATGTGCTTCTGTCCCTGGTGTGAAGGGTGTATCAAAGCATTTCTGTAGTGCACTGGTATTGTGCCTGATGTATTGAAAGAGCACAATAATTTTTTTTACAAGCCAGGCGATGGCACACGCCTTTAATCCCAGCACTCGGGAGTCAGAGGCAGGTGGATCTCTGTGAGTTCGAGACCAGCCTGGTCTACAGAGCTAGTTTCAGGACTGGCTCCAAAGCCACAGAGAAACCCTGTCTCGAAAAACTAAAATAATAATAATAATTTTTCTAACAAAAAATAAGACTAAAAGGCTTTTTTTTCCTGAGATGATTATTCTGTACGGTTTTTCAATGTGTACATACTTAACTGTTACAATACGGTAAAGAAAAATTTAAGTTGACAATAGGATCATCAATTTAAAAAAATACAATACAGTGGTATGAAGAAAAAGACTAGAATAGACTAAAACAGAAACGCTACCTTAGAGGTACTATAACATTTGGTTTCAGACAGACAAACCTACATGTCTATGGGTATTGCTTAAGGATACGATGTATTTCTTACTAAGGGCTGGAGTCAAAGTTGGAAAGATTTTTAATAGATGTGAACAGTGTTTTGTGGATACTTGTCCAGAAATCAGAATTTCGTTTGTGCTCGGCATAAGCATTTTCAGAGAAATAGTTCTCCTATGTATGGCAAGAATAGTACAGACAGTTTTAAACATCAGTCGATACAAAGCTTTGGTGAAGAGAACAAACCCATTACATAAAAAGTAGATGATGCAGTTCCTGACAAATTCCATCTATATATGCTGTTTCTGTTTGCTGTCATCCTTCTGTAAAACAAATTATTTGTAGTGGAACTCTGCCATATAGATATCTTTGAATCACCCTGCATTAAATCTGTTTCCGACAAGGTAAGGAGAAATTCAGTCCTCTGTTGTGTTTTTTTGTATATAGTGACACGAAACGAAGGGAAGAGTGCTGTCACCATTGGCCTGAAAACCCCATGAATAATTGCCGTCTTCTCAGGAGGGTCCTTTGCCCTAAAAGCCTTCATCTCCGGATCATCTGTCTTTGGAGTTGCACGGGCACACCAGCCTCCTGTCTCTTTCTTCAAATTAAGGGCGCTCAGCAGAGCTGCCTCACTGGGCACTAATGAATTCCCTGAGACTATTCTACACAGAAATGAGAACAGGAATCTGTCACTCACTCTCTCAGGAGGTAACAGTTCACACACCGTTACATCACCCTATTAAAATAACTTATTAGCTGCCTTGCTTGTCTGCTTCTATTCATTAAGAAGGTGTGACCAAAGAGACAAGCATTTGAACAAATTATGCTATTTGATTTGCATTGTTCTCCATATTATTTTTATCGCTGAATGCACACATGTTTCAAACAAATTCCAGCATCCTATAGAAGCTGTAATTTACCTTCAAGAAATCTCAGTAAGATTATGACTTTTACTGACTAGATGAAAAAATGTTTGCGATAATACACATTCTGTTCCATATCTGAAAAAGCTGTCATGTTGCTTGTTCAGTTCTCTGCATTTCTGCCTCCTGGAAATGTTCGTTCCCATAGAGGACTTTCGCCACGAGTGTAGTATATATAGTGTCCCATGACGTTGCTCAGTTATTTTGAGAACTAAGCTGGAGAGGGAATTTAGGCAGATGACCCAGAAGTTGGGAATATGTTTCTCAAGTCCTATGAATTTCATCAACATCTTTTTCTGTTTATTTTTGGCAGTATAGTACCACAGAGCAACCTTGAGTGTTAAATCTGTGGAGATTGCATCACTATTGGCTTTTTCTTTCTTATAGCTGTGCAATTTGGGGGGAACTTCTTAGTATTTTTATATTTCTTTACTTCATTTGTAGAATGCTTTCACACACTGTGGTTATTGAAAGTGCAAAAGATATTTAAGCAGTGTTTGTCCTGGGTAAATTCTGAGAAATTGCCTATTATTTTTGTTAAAGTCCTATTATTATTCAGGTTTCCTCAAATAAAATATAAGAACAAAGTTACATATTTTTTTTTCTAATGAAAACCCTTTCTTGTTTGCTTTTCATGGAACTGTTTGAAAACTGGAAGCATACAGCCTAGCTTTAAAAACACGAAAATCAGTTTGGGTTCATTATTAAGCTTAGTGAGTTTGCACGTAGTCCAGGCCTCCCCCAACCATCACTGAAGAAGAACCCTGTCCTCGAGGTGCTGATGCTGGGTGTAAATGTGGTGATGCTGAGCAAGTGTCTTTAACTCTAAAGCTTCTCTTTCCTCACTGGGAAGGGATATGATTCTGATGTTGAGGAATGAAAGAGGCTGTAAGGTGTTTACCATGTATGCACACTCATCAACTTGACGTGGTTATCATTGCTCGTGATGGCTACTGATCCACCTACTCAAGGTCCTGCTCTGGATTGCTTTCTCATAGTTGCTTGCAAGCATACTGTTCCAGCTCTATCCATTTCTAATCTAAGTCCTCAAAAGTCCACTTCCCTGGGGAGCTGCCTCGGACTAGGCAAGTTCCAGAATAGGGCTTTTCAGACTAAATCAAATCACACTGCCATAGAATTTATAATGTTGGCATTAGCTCAGGTTTGTAGCATGCTAAGTAATGTAGTCTATAGTAAAGTTCTATTTATTTTATTCTTAGATCATTAATGATGAAATACTATTAAAATGAACATTCAAATAAGATGGATTCATTATATTATTGAATAGCATAAATGACTCATAGCTTTTCAAAAACTATTGAAATTAGAGTAATACTCCAGAAATAGCAGCCGTATAGGCTCATTGTTCTCTAATAGGTAAGAGAACAGATTCCACATCAGTTTGTATTTTTCACAGTCAATAAATTCATGAATAAGTGACAGTATGTGCATGCAATAACTATTAATTCATAAGAGGCCATAAATTTGAAAGAGAGCAAAGGGGAAGAAGGTATATGGGAAGGTTTTTAGAGAGGAGGGATAAATGTTGTGGCTATAATGCAATCTTAAACGGTAAAAAAAAAATCCTCACCTGGGCATGGCAATGTAGTTCGCCATAGGGTCCTTGTCTCACTTGCATGAAACGCTGAGTTCAGTCCTGAGCGCCAGGTAAACTGAGTGTGCTAACTCACACCCGTAGCCCCGTCACTCAGGAGATAAAATCAGGTGAGCGCCAGGTAAACTGAGTGTGCTAACTCACACCGGTAGCCCCATCACTCAGGAAATAGAATCAGGACAATCTATAATTCAGGGTTATCCTTAGCTGCACAGTGAGTTTGCAGTAGGACCGGGACTACATGCAGTCCTGTTTCAAAACCAAAACAGCAACGGTTTACCCGTATGCTGCTTCAACAAGGGGTGGTTTCTTGCACTCCGGGATTGGTGTAACTGTATCGCCAGAACAGCTGATGCCTTTCTAGGGTTTTGTGAAGTATGTCTCTCCAGATAATGTTCTGCACAACTCTTACATTTCTGTCAGATAGCTGTTTGGTAACAGCAGAGTCGGTAAAAATCTTTTTTTTTTCTGTTTTTTTTTAATTGAAAAAAAATTTCCGCCTCCTCCCAGCCTCCCATTTTCCTCTCCCTCCTCCCACTCCTCTCCCCCTCCCTCTACAGTCCAAAGAGCAGTCAGGGTTCCCTGCCCTGTGGAAAGTCCAAGGTCCTCCCCCCTCCATCCAGGTCTAGGAAGGTGAGCATCCAAACTGGCTAGGCTCCCACAAAGCCAGAACATGAAGTAGGATCAAAACCCAGTGCCATTGTGAAAAGGCACCTGTGCTGGCATTTTCTTATTGAAAACATCCCCAGCGCGTCATCCACGCCTCTGGAGTCGGGTAAAAACAGAACCAGAATAGGACATTCAGATATGCTTCACTGTTTCTCGCTTACAAGGGATGCATGACCATCAATCTTGCTGGTCAACTTGACAGGGTTAAAATCATCAAGGAACTTGCCTCTCAAGGTGTCTATAAGGGTGTTTTCAGAAAGGTTGGGTTGAGAACGGAAGGCGCTCTGCCTCCAGGAGGCAGTGTTCCCTGTGCTGGGGCCATGGACGGAACAAAAAGAAGAGAGTATCCTGAGAGGAAAAGCACATCCCTGCTTCCGTGGTCCACTATCTTTCACCTTAAATGTCATATTTGATTGCTTATTTCCCTTTATCTGCTGTGAAATACAGCTGTCTGTAAGTTCTGTATTTCCCAGGTTTCTTCCAGGGGCATATTATATGTGTTCATATTGTATATGTGGGTGTATTCATTTCTGTGATATATATGAAAGATACTTAACTTCTTTTGTGTATTCATATCATATGTGTGATATAGTCTTGAAATATATGTTAAATATATTTAACTTAGCATATTATATGCATTTATATTATATATACAGGTGTATTTCTGTAGCATATGTAAAAGATATTTAACTTAACAACTAATATGTGTTATTATGATATATGTGGGTGTCTTTCTGTGTATGTGTCTCTATGTGTATGTGTTTCTGTGTGAGAGAGAGAGTATGTGTATATGTGAGTGTGTACTTCTGTGTGTGTGTGTTTGTGTGCATGTACACATTAGCGCATCCTTGTATATACAGGTGTTTGTGGCATTCAGAAGTGGGCGTGGGATTCCTCAAAGGTGGAGCTGCAACAGTTGTGAGCAGCAAATGTGGATGCTGGGAGCTAAACAAGGATCTGCAAGGGAAGCAAGTGCTCTTTCCCACTGGGACATCTCCCAGCCCTCCCTTTTTCAGGAAGTTGTGAAGTGGCAATTAGAAATTATAGCTCACCAGGCAAGGTGGACTGTAGCCCACTTTTGTCTGGGCTGTACCCTAAGGATGCGTTTTAAATGATGTTTGTTATGAGAAGTAAAAAAACAGAGGAGATATATTACAGAGACCATATGTAAGTCACAAAAGGCAAAATGGCCACTCACTGGCCAACACCCAAGATAGATTGTGTTTGTGTGCCGGGATAACAACCGTCTCTCACATGCACATATTGCAACAATCTTGTACAACAAAAGTTTATTTCTTGCCAACCATGCCTAACCAGGTTATGAGAGTTCCCTGCTTATCAGAACCAATGAAAAATACAGCCCGGCAAAAACTTCAGGTCAATATGTGTTTGACGGTTACCGTAGTAATGAGAATGATCTGAGCCAAACACTGGCTCTGGGAATTTCCACCTGTGTGTGAAATGCACCACCTCTGGCCACATTCCAGTCACATTTCTGCATCTGATTTCAAAGGAGATGCAGTTCTAGCTCGTGTCTGCAAGAAACACAACTAAATTTATACAATGAATGACAGTATTAATGTAGGCTCCGTATATCTGAGGGTACATACTTGCTTGTGCCAATAAAACTTATTCAAGAAGAGAGGAGTAAGAACCTATTTGTTGATTCTTTTATCTTTATGTTTGTAAATATAAAGATATTACTATGACCTAAATGTAAATAGATATTTCTGTTATACATACTGAATTCCAAACCTATAGATATATCTGTGAATATTACTTAGTGTATAATTACTTAATTATAATATTATGAGAAATTAATACTATATAATAGAGTTCTCACTACATCTATTTATCTGTAGAGATCTCTTCCATATATATTGCTATATGGGCTTCAGTATTCAGTGTATAATAAATATGTTTAATGGATAAAAAATTCAAAATATATAACAGAAAAATTAGATTTCATGGGATAATGACATTAAGTTTAATGTGTGTATATTTGCATGTATGTATATTCTGTATTAGTGGTATTTTTCAGGAAATATTCCTGCTTCATTTACCCATGTACATATATATATATATATTGTATATATATCAGAACTCTGTCATCTATAAATTACAAGAAGAATTTTAAAAAAAGAAATAAGCTTTTATTTGATTTTAAATGCATTCTGGTATCAAGATATACAACTGTGTGCATTTAATATGAATTCTTCAAAATTGTCTGAAATTTTAATGTTCATTTTTAACTTCCTAGCTTTAACTTTGAGATGGAAGGGACTAAGGGAGGGGGGGAAAGGAGAGTTTGTTCCTTCTACTTTTGTGAATAATTGGCTCTTAGTCAAAGCTGGGAATTTGGGGTAGTGAATTTTCTTAAATTAGAGGTGCCTCTAGTTTTTGAGATAAGTAACAATGTTTGAAGAATCATGAGAGGATAAATATTGGCATTAAAAGCACCACACAGTTGATTCTGGTTCAGCGTCCATATGGTTAGGATAAGGACATGAGGATAGAGCCACAGACAGAGTTTTCAGGAATTTCCATTCCCAGGTCATCGCTGAGCTATGTACTTTTTGTTCTGTATTGGACCTCTTCTAAGTAAAAGCCTTATATTATTTTAGAATCACGCTCAATAGAATTTTATAAGATTTCATGCTGGTAATAGTTGTTGTGACAAAACCCATCTCCCCTTGAAAAGGAATAGTTTGCTTCACTTCTAAAGGCTTTGGGGAGTCAGTGGGTTTATACCCCAGGACCAAGGACAAACTGTTCTCTCCAGTTTTTTTCAATCCACTGAGTTGGTCAAAACTTTCTTAGCTCATTGGTAAAACAAGAAAAATTATGAATGATAATTAATTAAGGAATATTTTTTCTTTTCCATGACTACATCCTAATTTGAATCCCAAATTACTATTTCTTTTTAGCCCTGTATTAACTATAGGGCTAAGACTACCCACATGGTAAGATTCACAAACTCCAAGTCTTAGTGGTGCTGAATAAGTGGGGAGCAAGGAAGAGGGATCCCCGAAAGGCAAAAGTTCACTCCAGAACAACAAATCAAAATATTTAAAGGGCAGCGATCTTGTGAAATAGCCAACCGTGGAGGGGATCAAGCCTGTCCTCCATCTGTGTTTGGGGAATCGTTAACAGCAATGTGTGGGAAGTCAAACAAAAATGGAGAGCAGAGATTTCTTTGCTTTTAAAACAAGGATGTTTGTTTTAAGGAAAGTATGTGTGGGGCCAGGAAGGGAGAAAGCAAGACTCCTGTGAGAGAAAAGGGACGTGGAGAGAAACACAGCAGCCGTTCAGTCAGACGACTTTTGTGTGCTCCTGACAGCAAATAAGCCAGAGTCAATTTTCATTAAGAGAAATAAAAAAGAAAAAGAGAGAAAGAGACAAAGAGGTGGGGGAGAAAGAAAGAAAGAAAGAAAGAAAGAAAGAAAGAAAGAAAGAAAGAAAGAAAGAAAGAAAGAGAAAGAAAGAAAAGAAAAGAAAAGAAAAAGAAAGAACAGAAAGAAAAATGTTGAGTCATTATACAGGAAACAGTGCAACTTTAATGCTGTTTCTGAGACGTTAAACCCATCAAGTAGGGCTTGACCCTTAAGGATTACTGAGTTCTGTCTCAGCTGACTTTTCTGGATTTTTTTTCATCTTTTCTCTGAAAGTCTTTTTATTTCCATGGAGTTTCTTATTGAATTGACCTATGCCACTGAAAACTTTGGTTTAGTTGTTTTAAAAGGTAAGGGGTCACAGAAAGGGAGGGACTGAGTAGGAGGTTAAGGAACAGTAAAGAGGTACAAAGAAGCTTTATGAAAACACAGTAAATAAATTAAAAAAAAGAAAACACAGTATTTTCTAAGCTCATTAAAAATTAAGTTTGACAGAGATTCCCGTCAAAGATGCACACAACTGCTCCTCAGAATCATGGATTATTAAATGAAACTCTTAGGAAGCCCCAGAAGCTGTCATGGTTTTTGGCTGCCCACTATAACTAAAAGATCCCACCCCTATTGCTAAAGATAGTAAACACCTTGGCTATAGGATATAGAGAAATTCATCTTAAATTGACAGGCAACTTCATCCTTGCTGGTTAGCTGGAATGTACCATGATCTGCAGTGATACCCAACAATGCCAACATGCTGGGCGAAATGGATCTACGGGTGGAATAACGGCTTGACTGTTACTGGATCTGAGGCCTGCTCCTCAGAAGGGAAATTGTGCCTAGCTATACACATGGTTACAGTTCCATAGCTGGGAGCATCATAGGGGAAACTGCTACTGTGGCTAAGTAGTCATGTTGTCACACAGTCTTCCATATATTTATGTCCATATCCAGGTTTATGTTGTCCTTTCTCTTGGTCAGGAGAACTTCCATTCACAGTAGGAAGCAGTCAGTACACAGGCTTCTAACTGGTCAAAGTTTGGAGAATAAGGAACAGTGAGTGCTCATCCATGGATTTGACATCTTTATCAACCTTCCTCTTCCAAGGCTCAGGGAGCATCATGAGAAAGGAGACAGAAATAAGAGCTTGATGATGGGGAGGGGTGTTATGAAATGTCATCTTTGGGGCATGGCATGGCCGTTAAGCTCATAAACTCCAGCAGCAGTGGTCACCTACACAAGCCAGTAAAAATTCCACTGTGGATGAGGGAACCCCATCTCTAGTTAAAGAGAGTTGACTTCATTCATTCATAAAAAGAAATTCCTTCAGGAAAGCCAGGAATGCTTTAGTATTTCATTATTTCCAAAGAGAACTAAATTTAATAATATCAGCTTTTTATCAATTAAAGGTCAGGTTGTCTCATTTCCTGTGAAATTATGAAAATAGTAACATTTGTTCTAAAAATATTAGCATCACATAGTCAAGTATTTCTTATTTGTGTGAATGCAAGTAAATAGATGAATGTATAAAATGGGGTTTGGGAGAATTAAATCTGCTTCAAAGATAATATCCCTGCAATGTGCATCATTTGGTTTCAGAAAATAAAATCTTCAAGATTCATATTTTACAAAGCTAAGATATTGTTGGATCATATTCAACCACCAAAAATGATTAACATTGCGTACATACTAAAATTTAAAACAAATAGATCAATAAGCGACATCTCATAAAAGGTGCCAAGGGAAGCTCATAGTTCACTTCTCTAATAACGAATTTCTAATTCTGAAACATTAGCGGAGCCACCCAGCAAGGAATCCTGGGATGTTTGTTCATTAATCTGAGACATTCTTCTTGGACTTATGAATATTTATTAGCCCCAGAGATCAATCCAGCATTATGAGGAGTGAGAGGCAGTGTCTTCTGGATGCAGAGGGCACTTTTCATTCTGCTGCTTCTCCACACACTCACTGGCATCTTGCCACGCTTGAATAAGCCATTCAACACAGAGCTGCCATCTAGTCCAAGTACCTGAAGTGCAAAACTGAGAGAATGCCTGACGAAGCATGTGCTGTCCTTCCCACTGGTGATGCAGACTCTTGGCACAATTGAATAAGCACAGGAGAGGCTTCTAGCCATCAATCCCACTGCCTTCTGCTTTACAGACAGGAAACCTGCACATTCAATTAATGTCTATATTGTAAAATGATACAGGAAGCAACTGGCGAATTCAGGATAATCCCTGTCTTTTTTCTTTCTCTCTCTCTCTCCCCCCCACACACACACAGCTTGTGTGGGTCTATAATCAATAATTTACTACATATAAAACACTGTGTTCTGTGCTGCTAAGGGATACGATGATCAATAAAAATGGCTCCACTATTTATAGGAAATAACACCTCTATCAGACACCAAGGGGCAATTCTTTTTAAAGGTTTTTATGTGGCCCAAAATTGTAGACGTCTCCTGCATTGGAAATCAGTGAAAAAGCAACTATTGTGGTACAGCGAAAACACACATTCACACAGCATACACATATACAAACACGCAGAAAAATTACACATATACACACACACATACACGTACAACAACTGCACATATACACACATACACACGAATATATGAACATCTACACACACTAGCTATTTTGTGATAAAGAAGTTTCTCTTGATGAAGAGTTAAATTGAATTTCTCAATCTTAAGGGTGTATCTGTGTGGTGGCATGGGCTTGAAACTCTGTGGCTTAGTCACCAAAAGGAAGGAAATAAAAAGCATGGGAAAATTAGTAAGAATTAAGGTCATTCTTTCCTCATTTCTAGTTTATTCTACTGGAACTAAGAACATTCTACTAATCCACACATTTATTATTTTACACAATATTATACATATATTTGCATATATATGTATATATACGTACATACATATAGCACCTTAGGTACAGCTACAAGATACATAGTATGAACACAACTGAAGACATCCTGCATTTCTGTAGTTTAGAACCAATTAGTGATTAATGGTTGGCTGCTCATGCCACAAGGCTGTATTATCTACCACTTCTTGCTCTACTACTCAAGATCCAGTCCAGCATCTCTTGTTGTGTTTAATTTGTCATGTCTCTTTAACCTGCTTTAGTTTAGGACAATTCTCTGATCTTTTCTCTTTCGTGGTTTTGATTCTGAACGATGCAGATCTATCATTTATATAAAATCCCTCCACTTTGATGTCCAATGATTCCTTTCAATTATAATCAAACATGCTTTTAGTGGGGGATACTATAGCAGAGATAATGTAACCTTCCCAGATATTGCAGCAGGAAGACTACTGTAGAATAATCCTTTGGTGTGCAGTAAAGATTTGTCACTTAAATTGGCTTCATATAAAGCTGACAAGCTAGTAGCCAAGCAGGAAGAATAGGCAGGAAAACCAATCTAAGGATGCTGATGAAGAAGGGCAGAGTCAGAGAGTCCCCAGCAGATGCAAAGGAAGCAGGACATATAGAAAATGAGGTAACGAGCCACCAGACACGTGGCAGAGGGTAAACAAGAAATGAGTTCATTTGAATGTAAGAATTAGCTAGTAACAAGCCTGACCTATCATTTACAATTAATATTAATAAGCTTCTGAGTGGTTAATTGGGAGTCCTGCTGGCACAGGAAAACTCTGCCTACAGGAGACACATTACATTTTGAAATAATAAATGTAGCTATAGTTTACCATTTATGCTTCTCTATTATTCTATACTTTCCCTCAGCTTTTTCCATCTCTAGACTTTATATATGTATTTTTTTCCTCATAATTGCATGGTTTGAAGATGTTCTCTCTATCCGATTGCTTGCATGGCAGGTCTCCTTAGACTCACAAACACTTAAAAATCTAAGCTCAAATCCTCAATCTTCCACCATGAATTCCTCTTCCTACAGTGTCACCTGTCTCAAGGATTGGCAAATCACACCCCATTCATTTGGGCAAGCTATGATTTTAAAAGCAATCATTAATGTTTTATTTTTCCTTGGCTCCCAAATCAATATACACACAATCAAGTCTTTCCAATTTTACCCACCAAATGTTTCATATAATAGTTCTTGCCTGTCTTACTGGGTGGTGATACACACTTTAATCCCAGCACTAGAGAGGCAGAGACTCTATGAGTTTGAGGCCAGCCTAGTCTACAGAGTGAGTTCTAGGACAGGCTCCAAAGCTACAGAAAGAAAAAAAAACCTGTCTTGAAAAAAAGAAACAAAAAAATAGTTCTTATTTCTCATTCTTCACCGAGAGAGAGAGAGAGAGAGAGAGAGAGAGAGAGAGAGAGAGAGAGAGATTGCTATTTTTGGTACTTTCACCAAGTCTACTTGGCACAATCTACTAAGTGGTCTTCCTGAGCCCACATTACTCTCTTGCAATTTTATTCCACATTTCAGACAGGTTGGTTTAATTGCAATTATCTTTGGTATTTGAGATGACAATATGATTATATCATCCCCCCCAAAACCTTTCCTTCCTCTGAATCTTTCCATATATCTGTTCTTAGTGTAATTTTGGCCAGGTAATGTGTTAATTGCCCTACCTCAAGCATGCCAAAATTCTCTATTAAATTCACTTTGCTCTTAGATTAAAAATTATAGTGTAGGTAAATAGAAAATTGAGAAAAATAAAAGCCAACCTCTGCCTTGGTGGTCTTTTCACTATGCCGAGGAAGACTGATATTACTGCAATAATCACAATAAATGGCAAAAGTAAGATCTCTCTGTCTCTCCACTGTTTTAGCCTCCTAAAGTAGCTCTGGACGCACTGTGTATTTGTGAACAGAGTTACCTCCATCTGCTTCACCCTCTTCCACTCACTCAACCAATTTGTTCATCCTTCGGAGCACAGATTCCTGACCTTGTCTTGCCTGGGACATTCTGTTACATGCCTTTGTATCACGCATTTCCTTACATGCAGAGTTTATACCTCGATTTGTAATTACTCCTTATCTTTTGTGATTATTGGGAAGGTATTGGTTTCTGAAACAGAGCACGGGCACTGTGAAAGCAGGGATTCTATTTGATTTCACTCACCTTTCTAGTACAGCATGGTAGCAGCCAGCACAGCACCTAGCACACAGTAGGTGGTTTGTATTGAATAGCTGGCCAATGTAAACTCTACAAGTCTGCTTTATAATTAATAGAATAAACCACATATTATACAGGAACGACAGTTCTCTATTACTGCTGAACTTCTGTTCACAGATAGCAATGTCCCTTTAGAACATCAATATTTCTGAGACTGAAGTCTTTGTTAGCTCCTACTGTCACACAACGAAAAACTTCCTCTTTGTAATATTTTGGGAAAGGTTTCCTAAAACATTCAAATATATTATTCATTTGAATTCCTTGGGGAGAAAACTTCTCCTTGATTTTATGAAATGGCTATCACATTAGCTCATGAAACCAACTTATATATTATTAAAAATTATTACCTATGAAGAGTGACACAGTAATGAAATTTTTATTCCCACAATTGTTTTGGGTAAGCCAACAGTGCTCCATTATCTCAATATCAATCAAAACCGTTTCTCCATCAACCATACACTCTGATGGAATTAACCTACACGGATTTTCTCCACAGAGCATCTGTATGATGTAACCTGATTTATAATCTGCTCTCAACCAAACTGTATTTCTCTTTGATCTGTGTAGATCTTCAGTTGTAATGTTGCTACTATAGTTTGACTATAATGAAAGTTTGCCATCTAAGATTAGGCTAGGATTAAGACTTGCTGGGAGGAGAGAAGAGAAACGCTATTCCTTGCTGGATTAAAGTTTTCATGACACTGATTTAATCTGGAGATAGTATTTATCTTAATAGTGTGATGAAATTAATATTTCATTTCTAGCTCAAGCCACATGCATAGTCATGTTAAAAATAAGTCTCGGGGGCTGGAAAGATGGATCAGCAGTTAAGAGCACTTGTTGCTCTTACAGAGTACCCCAGGTTTGATTCCCAGCTTACAACAATCTGTAACTCCATTTCCAGGGGTTTTAATACCCTCTTCTGATACAGGCACCAGGCATGCATGTGGTGCACAGGCATATTTGAGGACAAAACACTCAAACACATAAAATAAAATAAATCTAAAAATAGTTATTAAAATAATTCTTAGTAAATTCGATTATTTTTGAGTTTACTAAATATATTTGCTATTTGAATAATACCAGAGCAAACTTTCACATATTATATACCCATAGGGAAACTCTTAGATCTATGTACCTGATATTTATGCAATTTTGTATAATTTGAGTCTAAACAATGAATGTGTAGTATTTAACAGAAAGTTAATAAAAATGCCTTTAAGTGACCTAGTGAGCATGCTCATGTGGGATGCTGAAGGCTAGAGTCAGAGCAGGTGAACATGAGAAGGCACTGAGCATCGCCAGGGCATCCTTGAGAACAAGGCAACATGGGGGCACGCTGAGCGTAGGGTGGAAGGGTAAATACAGTGCTTCAAGGAACTCAGAGCATCAAAGAAACGTGCCATCTCAGGCCTCCGAAGTCTGGAGATCTACAATAACCACACCAGAGAGGACAAAGGACTTCTTTAAAGGCTAAGAGCTGGCATGACATGCTCCTGGAGATGCTACACACAGCTGAAGAGACATGTTCTGTATTCAGAAAGATGGAGGTCAGGCAGCAATCACAGAGATCTTAGTGGTTCCATAAAGTGCAGACCTCAAGTTCTGCTAAAGGCAAAGTCTGGGTTTCATCATCAGATCATCTAGATCCAGTACTGAGCTGAACCACGTGGTATGACAGAGCAGGGTGTGCCATGCTCTACATGTCCAGGTAGTGCTAGTCTCCACTGATGGTGGAAATTTAGAGTCAAGATTGCTTTTAAGACTTCCTCTGGAGTCAAAGAGAGAAACAACAAATGGACTTAGTTTCTCTATAATTTGTTTGCCTTCCCCTGCTCTCCCCCAGCCATCTCTAGTTGACTCCTCTCTAGAAGATGTCGCATGAATTCTAACTTCCTTGACTCCTCCTTACTCTAACCACTACTTCCTTTACTCGGTAAAACCAAAGTGGGTTTCGAGTTTCCCATTCCTCCTCTCTCTGTAAACCATTCTAATTATAAACTCACTCCCTTCTTTTGCTTTTGATTTTTTCTAGTGGAGGGCAATAGTTTTAAAATGCCCATTCGCTAACGTCTGAAAATTATTATTTCACAAAACGATTGTTTTAACATTTGTGTGTGTGTGTGTTTGCACTTTTGCACTCGTGCATGTATACATACACATGCATGCTATGGCGCACAGGTCAGACAGAGGACAACTTCCTCTAGTTGGTTTTCCCATCTACCAGGTGAAGCCTATGGCTCAAACCCAGGTTGTGACGCTTGTCAGCAAAAGCTTTTAGCCCCTGAGGAATCTGGCTAGGCCCCATTTTACATATTTTTTCCACATATTTTCTTTTTATTTAAGATGAAAAAGTTTATCGACACTTTGTTAGTCATTACAGCCAAAATCAAAATCTACTAGTGTTTTCCTCAAATAAGTCTAAAGAGTGCTGTTGATCGAGAAGATGCATAATACAGAGAGTGACGCGAGGCAGCCTCCCTCTTCGGTGAGGGTTATATGGAACCTGGAGCTTGTGATCCCTCACTCGCTTGGCAGCACCTGTTAGCAGCAAAGTGAATGGGGCATCCTTAGAGCAAACACACCGACAACATGTCCTCCCCTTTCCTGGAAGAAGTCCTCTCTGCCATCCTCAAGATGGAAGCTGGGTATGTCCAGATACGTTCCCTGATACGTTTCTACAGATCCTCTATGAACTCTGGCTAAGCATAGCCAAGCATGTGTCTTCCAGTGATTCTTCTCAAACTATGACCCTAAACTGAGCCTGCTCGATAATGCACATTTCAATCTGAATGTGCCTTGGAATGTGGCCTTCCTTAAAGTGATTTCTTATGTTACAAATCCAATATCTAGAATAACATTCTCATAATTGTTTGGAGAGTAGCAATACTTTCTCTATTCTTTTGTCATCTGGTGTGTTTATTTGTTTTATCCTTACCAAGAGGATGAGAGAGACCTATTGTGTTCAGTGACATACCTACTTCATCACCATGTTCTGTATTCAACATCCCAAAAGACCCACACACTCCAATATACCACTGTAGCCAACTGTGTTGGTGGCAGCAGGTCACGATGGCTTTCTTGAAAGTGCTTGAACTACTGTGAGGATTACAGAACTCAGAACCTGACCTGATTCTCCATGGGGTATTGAGAAGGCAGATTTTGATGATGGGAAAGCAAGCTGATTGCAAAGGGGTATGTATAACTGGCAGAAAACACATGAAGGACACTGTGGCTGCTAGAACTGTAAAACCCAACCCTTTGTCTTCCTAAGTAAATTGGAAAAACACACTTTTGAAATGAGCTAATTATGGGGTAAGTGTGTACAAGCGGAGGAACCGAGATCCTGTCTCGGCTTTATGTCTGTGCCAGGCAAACGTGGGAGATAGCAACACAACAGTGGACCTGGAGCCTGGACAGACGTGTATGAACGATAGCGTGTACTCTCATCTGCATCCGCTGCACATCCACCAAAGCATCCACCTCTGTCTGCTGCTTCATTTGCACCTTTTTGGAATAAAATAGTAAGGTACTAAAGACTATATAAGGTAATTACTTAGCTATGAGTAAATGGTAAGCGAATTGACAGCAGAACCAGTTTCGATCTATGTGTCCTGACTTCCAACTGGAAGGTTTTAAAACTCAAATAAAGGCAGGTATGTAGAGGTTTTTTGTTTGTTTGCTTGTTTGTTTGTTTTTTATGGCAGCAGAGCACTTTAAAAGGTCAGTGCTGGGGATTAAGCTTTGTCTTTTATGATTGTAAATATATAATAGAATGTATTTTAAATGCTTCAGAGTTTTCTTAAATGCAGTGTTTTTTTGTCAAGGAAAATTTCTTCACGGTGCTTTGGTTCTTCCAGGCTTCATTTCATTACCATGGATAGTTAACCTATGAAATCCACTCCCTTGCTTTCTAAGAACTATTAGATGGGCAAGAAGCCTATTAGCCTAATAATAGTTCATTCTTTGAAACAGGAAGCAAAATTTTGCCAAGATTAAACAAGCCCAAACACCAAAGGTTCAAGGTCAGGCTGAAACAGAAACCACAAATTTTGATTTGATCTAAACTTGGCAGGGTAGACCTCACATCATTGTTTCTACTATTGGATAAAAGAGAGAAATATTCACAGTTGAACAAAGAGCAGCAGAGAGACCAGTCTGAACTAGCAGAGTGCTCAGGAAAGGATTAAAAGCTTAGGTCTGTTCCAGGGAACAGGAACCTGAAGACCTGTGCGCATGTTCCAGTACAAAGCACCTGGAGAAAGTTAGCAGAAAGTTGAATGCCTTCAGAGAAATTAGCGAAGCTCTCCGTGGCAAATGAGGAGCCCAAACATACACATATACCAAGTGCATATTGATTCTAAGAGGAATTTCACAACTGAGAATTGAGGTCCAAGATAATGTTTAGATGTTAAAAAAAAAAAGAGAGTCAACTTTGAATTACCATTACTTAACTTAAACCCCATAGTTAATGTGACCAAAATTCCTTCATCTGCATATAAAAAATTCTAAGGAAAAAAATTCTAAGGAAAGAAAAGGAGTGTGTGTAAAATATTTTCAAATCACTAATACACACACAATGATTTCATTTTTTCTTATTTTTTCTTTTCTTTCTTTTTTTTTATTTTTTTTATTTTTTTTTGGCTTTTCAAGATAGAGTTTCTTTGTGGGACAGTTCTGGTTTTCTTGACACTTGCTCTGTAGACCAGGCTGGCCTTGAACTCACAGAGACCCAGCTACCTCTGCCTTTTCATTGCTCAAATTAAAGGCATGTGCCACCACCTGGCTACTGATTCCTTATAAATCACTATTTACACTGGAAATTGGCTTCATGGTGTCAGCGAATGCCATGGATGTACAGGGTGGGTTTGCAAAGTATTTACTCACTGTGCTTCCTGGAAGGGGCCACAGAAGTGCAATATAGAACGTTTCCTAAGACGTTTACCTCGGGGCTCTGAAGTACAATGCAGAATACATGTATAAACCTAAACATGATGAACTATTATTTCCAAAACCCACACAGTTATCATATAGGCCAAGAACCAAGGTCATGTCAGTAATTCATAACCTTTTCCCAGGGTTGATAATTGTAAACCCTATCTTCCAAACTTAATGTTCTAGATAAGTGACATAAACCAACTTTATTTGAATAATTCTGACAAATGAATCTTTTAAAGCCAGGATTGATGTTCCAATCTAGTGAGACATTCCAGGAAGGAATATAACCGCCTCCAACAGAAGCTCAGCTTCCTCCATTGGTGCCTTGCATGATGTTATCCTGCTCAGTTCTGAGATCCACCCAAAGGAGAATCCACTGCCTTCCTGGAGTCTGAATTTGTGTAGCAGTGGACCTGGTATCCAGTGTCTAAAATGAAAGAGCCTGGTTTCCTCACAGATGATTTCCTCTGTGAAGTCATGTCCTTTCCTACTGGTATTAAACCTTTGGTAGGATAACATCATAACTAAATACAAGGTTGGGTGAGTGAACTCAGTATCTGCCTTAAGCTTTACTAGGAGTGAATGAATGAACAAATGAATGAATAAATGTGACTTTACTATGCCTTCCATTACTATGTCCTTGGATACACACACCTTGAAAATACCCCTCCTGCCAGCGAGGGGTGTTGGAAACTCTCTGACCAAGGATAATTTGAACTCCAAACCAGATTCCTATATCCTGGCTGAGTTACCTGATCAACCAACCACTGCCCAGCTTCTCTAGTGTTGGAAATGGACATGAAATGTGTCGTCCTTTTTATCAAAGGGTTAAATGAGATGAAGAAACTTTTGTCTTTAAGGAAATTGTAAAGATGCCATTTGATAACAATCCCTTCTCCTCGGTCAGCGTATTTCTAAAATTCAAAATATATGCTTGGGTTTCACTCGCGCTAGCAACCGCATAGGATTAAATTAGTCAATTGCTACAAATGGGAGGCTGAGATCGGGCCATTCACAGTGAGACATAGGACTCACTGCAGTCAGTGTGTAAAGACCCCAAGGAGCCTGCTGAGTGAGCTGGGTTGCTTGATTTGACAAGCCTAAGCATCTTTCTGCAAAGTAAACCTTACGTTTTTGCTGAAATATTTTGGCTTGTGTGGCCATTCTGCTGGACCCGGATACCATTCCTAACAGCTACCCAGCAACGCTCTCCTAACAGCAACCCAGGGATGCTCTTCTAACAGTTACCCAGGGATGCTCTCATCCCAAGCCTGACTTGGGGTAGTTGGGCTTTGTCTGCTTTTGTGTGACTCAAAGGTGAATCCTGGAGCAAGCCTGCTTACTGCACAGCCTCATTCTCCACTCATGCCTTCTATTTTAAAGACCCACTGGCTCTTCACACATAGCTTTTGCCTTGTGTGATTCCCTGGGCAGCTCCTGAACTCACCCAGCAAGCAGCCTTGTCTCACTTCTCTCCCAGTACCTGCCCTGGTATTGTACCCCTAAACAGCCTGTTCTGGGCCTCAGTTAGACATCGTCACAGATAAGTGTCTGGTGCACGGCCCTTGTTTTCTGTTAGCTTCTCTCTCCAGTTCTACCAGATGGTCTGATTCTACACAGGTCCCCTACATCTTCAGCCACCAGCCTTGTGTTTGGAGCTGTACATGAACACAAAACAGTTTGGAAATTTTTGCTGCTTTGAGTCTTGGTTGGTTGGTTTGATTTGTTGCCTCTGGAGTCGAACTTGTACCTCTTGGTCATGCTTCACAAGCCCTCTAATTAAGTTGTACTCACAAAAACTCTTAGCATAAATAGGATAATTGAGATGGCAGAGGGGCTAATACTGGTTCCCAGGGATATTAAATGCTTGTTATCAGTGTCTTCATCAGGAACCCAAGGCTGAAGCAATCTTTAACATCACTTTCAGTTCCCTGCATCATCTCAGCTTCAGATTCGCTGGAGACCTTGAATTCTTCTGAAGTGACTGTATTCTGTTTTCTCCTGAAAAGAAAGACGTTTATTGTTCTCACTACTACTAAAAGTTATGACTTAAAAATACATTTTTTAAAAGTAAATGATTTATATTTGCTTTCCCCCACTTACCAAAATGCTTCTTGCTGATGGGGATTTTGTAATTAGGAAAACAATTTAAGAGGTGAGACGCCACCTGGTGGACACGTTCTCAGTCAGGTCTAGGCCCTGCAAGAACAAGAGAGCTTTGTTCTCTTGCCAAGAAATCGTACCATAACTTTCTCCTTCCTATACCCAAATCTCAACTTTGTAATTGCCTTCGTTTTCTGTGACTCACACAAAACTTTTATATATTAGAAGAAAATATATTGATTTGGGCCATGTTTATTTGATTTTTATCTCCTTGATTCACATTTACAACGTGCTAGGCACTGTGAGGGGGGAAAAGATAACTCAGGCAAACTAAGACTGGCTGGTGTTAGCCTCTTATCAATTTGGTTTGAAAACAATCCTTGAGTATTCAGAGACGCCTTGGCTAGACAGTCAGACAAGGGCTAGAAGAGCTCACACGTCTTGGAGCAGAGCGTACAATAGAGTCCAACCTTTTCTCTAGTGCCTCACACTGGCTCAGCAGTTTCGACTTTGCCTTGTTTCACAGGGAAACCATTTAGAGGGTAATCTAGGGCTCTGGATTAGCAGAGTTATTGCAGTGTGAAGTGGAATCTTTGTCTGGGTAATGTTTTCACTACGTTTAAGGAAATCTAAATGACCTCCACTTAAAAGGAACTAAAGGACATGATTATGCTGGTTTCTTTCTCTACCTCAGAGAAAAATATCTATCTATGATGTCCACTAAGGTTCAAAGAAGCTCAGGAGAAGGTGGTCATGGTTAATTAATGAAACATCAAGAGGATAGCCACCCGCCTCCAGCCCTGCTTATGATGCCTTGAAGGTACTTTATTTAATTTTCACAGCAGAAACTCGTTCATTTAACCAAAGCTAATGACTCCTTCCAGCAGCCCCAGGTCAGCCAGCTATTCATATTGTAATTGCATCACTGTCGTTCTGTATTTCAGCCTCTCACAAACACATTATTATTTTCCTTTTCATTATTTTTTCTCTGCCCTAATTGCCATCAGTGAGCATAGGACAATATGATATTTCAATTTCTGTCTCCTGTGTTCATGAACCTAATGCATAAATATTTCCTCCTTTGCAGGTTTTCATTTGAGTTTTATTTTTCAGGCACTTCTTAGGATGTCTCAAAAATTTTGAAATCTCTCTGAACCTGAAAAATCATTCCTTTATTGGGCTAACCACTGAAGTTGAAATTGTTTCTCTTCATCCCTCTCGTCTTGTCTTCCTTTTTCCTTCCTTCCCCATAGCAGGGCTGCAAAAAATATCTCCCCAAACGCTGACATATCTCTCCAGTCTCTATCATAACTGAGACCCTCAAAAGATTCCATAAAATTTCTTGCTAATACTCTTCTCCTTCTGTTCCCGAAAAAGGTTAATAAGCTGGCACTTCATAAAAGTACCTTTTAAAAGAGGGCTTGTAGACCAGTCCAAATAATGCATTGGAAAACTCCAGGGGGAAATGTGGAGAAATTACAACCTTGGTCACACCCCCATATTCTGTGCCCAAGGTGCATTATGTTGTCATGAAAAACTGTTTTTATTCTAAAAAAATACCTATACCCTTATGAAAATCCCTACAGAGGCCATTCACAAATACTAATTTCAATAGGATTTGTATCAATAAACAAGCCCAAAGTCAATATCTATCTGTAAGTGTTAATGTTTCTTAGGTACTGAGGACAAAATAGGAATAAACATAAGGCCCAATTTTACAGTGTAAGGATTTATACTACGCTTGGAATTGCAGGACCGATTTCAAACCAAGGTGGGACTGAGCCTGTAGTGCTAACATTTTATGGAGCTGATCATAGGCAGCGTGTGGAACAGCACAACTGTTCAGTGTGGTACTAGGAGTACAAACAAGGCGACAGTACAGTTGGTGGAAGAATAGCTTCACTGAAATTATGTCCACATATTCGCCACTAGGAACTTTTAATGTGACCATATTTGGCAGGGGGAGCCCTCACAAATATAACTGAGGAGCTTAAGATGAAGTCACCCTAGGTTACCTGAGCAGGCACTAAATCCTAGGACAAGTGTCTTTATTAGAGACATGGAGAAGCATAGATGCAGGGGAAAAAGACCTGTGGAGGTAGAGGCATGTATTCAAATTATGCGGCCACCCACCATATAATTCCTGTACTCATCTGAAACTAGAAGTGGCAGAAGGGTTCCCTCTACCCTAGAGTATTTGAAAGACAGATGGCTCTTTCAATACCTTGATTTTAGGACTTTAGCCAACAGCTATAAGAGAATACACTTTCTGTTGTTTTATACTACCAAGTTTGTAATTGTTTGTCATGGCAAGTATAGGATTCTAATACGCATACTGTTAGTCCATTTGACTACTATAACCATCTACTATAGATGAAGTAGTATAACAATAGGGTTCTTAATCAGTGATCCAGAGATGGGAGGACAAGATCCTGGTGTTGGTTGGCTTGGTGTGGGCTCAGGTTCCCCTCTGCTTTCAAGATGGCACCTTGCTGCTGTGTCCTTAAAAGGCACAGATGCTGTCCTCACATGGCCTGGCTTGTTCCTTCTAGCCTTTGTATCAGGTCATTTATCACACCAGTGAGGACAGAGTGCAAATGTCCTAATCACCCCCAAGTGCCCTGTATTAGTTAACACCATTGCCTTCCCCCATCTCCTTCCCCATTGCTTTCCACCATTGCCTGCCTTCCCCTACTGCCTGCCTTTTAGCACGGCCTTCTCTCATCGTCTTTTGGGTTATTTTCATAACCGTGGATTTTGAAAACATATTGATACCACAAAACTGGCAAACAAATAAAACCCTTTCAGGAGTCTGGTTCTACTTTCAACAATTCCTTTATCATTTTTTTTTAATCTAAGCTGTAATGATGTAGAAATTTGAAAGGCAGCCTGACAGAAAAATGAACTTAATAATGTCTACATAGAGAATGGTGACATCTTTGAAGAGATCTGAAGGTGATACGTCTGGCCAACTTCTTGATGTACTTGAAACTTTTTGTTGTTTTTCTCATATGTAGCACAGTTGGGTAAACAATATCACAGATCTTTAAAATCCTCCCACAGATCCCTTTGAGTACTTTGATCTGCAGTTTTACATCATTTATTTGGAATCCTTAAACCGGAGTTTCGAATGGAAGACTAAAGGCAACCATACATTGTTGAAATTTGATTCTGAAAATGGATAATCAAAAGCATTTGTATTGCCGGGCAGTGGTGGCGCACACCTTTAATCCCAGTACTCGGGAGGCAGAGGCAGGCGGATCTCTGTGAGTTCGAGAACAGCCTGGTCTACAAGAGCTAGTTCCAGGACAGGCTCCAAAGCCACAGAGAAACCCTGTCTCGGAAAAAAAAAAAGCATTTGTATCTTGCTCCTAATACTGGCTCTTTATCAGATAGCAATTGTCCTAACCGTTACTTTCCCTTATTAATCATCTTAGGAGAAATTTTCAAACGTAAGTATGAAGTAAGTTTAATTCTTAAACTAGGCACTCAACAAATATTTGTTTGGTGAATGAAATTTATTCATTTCTGAGTTTAACTTTACATAGCTCTTTGTTTGAGATAGTACAATTCAAATAAGCCCACTGAAGCTGAAGATATTTCTATAAAAGAGTTGACGGTAGCTATGTGATAAAAGCCATATGATTCCCTTATACAAAGAAAATAGTTGCAACTCCCTGAAGGTACTGAAAAAAAAGCAAAACTAACCTGGAATTGTGCAACAGGAGGGGGACTAGGCCTCCCTAGAGACTGGTGGCCTGTATTGAGAGACTCGTCACTACTCAACAGCAGCCAATGTTGTCAGATAGAACTATGAGGCCCATGTTTCTACTTGTCTTATATTTTAAGAAACCCAGAACATTTGACATTTTAAAGGTTTTCATTGACAAGATGTGTGTGTGTCGGGGATGGGATATTCACTCTGTGATGATCAAGCCAAACCCATCTGCTACTAGAGAGTTCCAGATCCCAGAAGTCTAAATCTAGACATTTTAGCATCTTTAATTTGCCTCTAATGTCCTTGAGTTTCTTTCTCATTTACCTTTGTTTCTTTCCTTCTTTAGAAATGGCACCTGCAGCAACAGGACTCAGGAGAGAATCTTGAAAGACTTACTCTAGTTCTGAACTCCATAGTAAGACTTCCCATGAATAAACCAGAACAGTCTAAAAGCAAGCGAACCTGAGCACAAACAGCCCTGTACCATGAACATTCTTCAGAAGATCTGGCAGCAAAATATCTTCCAGGGGTTTCCAGTGGGCATCTAAATTTCTGAAAATGAGTTATGTGTTATAACACATAAGGTAAACTTCAGCTACTTGTTACATACCAACCTTATTTATTAGCACAGATATCAAAATACAGAGTAACCATGACACTTTTTGAATTAAACATTTTAAATTAAAGGGCAGGAAGCTTTTGTCCTGAGTATTTTCAACTTTGTTTACCATCAGAGAAATTCTTTTTTAGTTTGAGATGCTATTATTCTTGAAGGCAGAGTATAATATATTTTTTTATTTGGTTCTTTGCTAAAACTAGAAGCTCTGCTCTATCTTTATGTCAACGGCCAATATTTTCAATATAACTAGCAGGTCTTTATTCTTACTTAACAAACACTAATTTAGGCTGAATGTTCTTCATCTGAAATTCTTGAGAACAGTAGAAATCCAGATTTGGGATTTTTTTTTCTTTTTGGATTTCAGAATGTTTTCTTATACTTATTTTTTTTATTGATTTTATTGAGCTCTACATTTTTCTCTGCTCCTCTCCTTTCCTCTCCCCTCCCCTTTAACCTTCTCTCATGGTCCCCATGCTCCCAATTTACTCAGAAGATCTTTTCTCTTTCTTCTTCCCATGTGGATTAGATCCATGTATGTCTCTCTTAGGGTCCTCATTGTTGTCTAGGTTCTCTGGGATTGTGATTTGTAGACTGATTTTCATTGCTTTATGTTTAAAAACCACTTATGAGTGAGTACATATGATAATTGTCTTTCTGGGTCTGGGTTACCTTACTCAATATGATGTTTTCTAGCTCCATCCATTTGCCTGCAAATTTCAAGATGTCTTTAATATTTTTTTCTGTCATATAGTACTCCTTTGTGTAAATGTACCACATTTTCCTTATCCATTCTCTGGTCAAGGGGCATTTAGGTTTTTTCCAGGTTCTGGCTATGGCAAACAAAGCTGCTATGAACATAGTTGAGCACATGTCTTGTGGTATGATTGAGCATCCTTTGAGCATATACCCCAAAGTGGTATTACTGGGTCTTGAAGGTTGTATTCACAATTTTCTGAGAAATTGCCATAACTGATATCTAAAGGGGTTGTATCAGCTTGCAATACCACCAGCAATGCAGGAGTGTTCCTTTTACTCCAAACCTCTCCAGCATAAGTTGTCATCAGTGTTTTTGATCTTGACCATTTCTACAGGTGTAAGAAGGAATCTCAGAGTTGTTTTGATTTGCATTTCTCTGGTGGCTAAGGATATTGAGCATTTCCTTAAGTGTCTTTCAGCCATTTTAGATTCCTCTGTTGAGAGTTCTCTGTTTAGGTCTGTACTCCATTTTTTTAATTGGTTTATTTGTTCTTTTGATGACCAATTTCTTGGGTTCTTTGTATATTTTTGAGATCGACTTCTGTCTGATGTGGGCTTGGTGAAGATCTTTTCTCATTCTGTAGGCTGCCATTTTGTCTTATTGACTGTGTCCTTTGCTTTACAGAAGCTTCTCAGTTTCAGGATGCCCCATTTATTAATTGTTTCTCTCAGTGTCTTTGCTATTGGGATTATATTTAGGAAGTAGTCTCCTGTGCCAATGCATTCAAGTGTACTTCTCACTTTCTCTTCTATGAGATTCAGTGTGGCTGGCGTTGAGGTCTTTGATCCATTTAGATTTGAGTTTTGTGCATGGTGATAGTTATGGATCTATTTTCATTCTTCTACTACATATTGATATCTAGTTATGCCAGCACCATTTGTTAAATATGCTTTCTTTTTCTATTTTATATTTTTTGTTTCTTTGTCAAAATCAGGTCTTCGAAGGTGCATGGATTAATATCCGGGTCTTATATTCGGTTCCATTGGTCCTCCTGTCTGTTTTTATGCCAATACCAGGCTGTTTCAAGTACTATAGCTCTGTAGTAAAGTTTTCTTATACTTATTGAGATATACTAGAGATGGAACCCAAGTCTAAGCAGAAAGTCATTTATATTTCTTTTATACTTTAGACATGTGGTTTAAAGGAAATTATGCATAATGCCTTTTGGTTGTTACCTTTAAGAGGTTAGGTGTGGAACTTCCTACTTGTAAAACTATGTTTCAGATTTCATAGGAATTTAGATTTTGGGGTTTGTGTTTTGATTTCCAACATAGTCCTAGTAAAGAACGATGTATAAAAATATATGAAAACAAACAAACTCTGTAGAAATAAAATTGGGGAATCACATAGGTAAGTTGAAACTGTCCATGTTCATTCCCAATACCACTATATAGACAGACAAACAGACACACAAACACAGAAAATCTAGGACCAGAAAAACAGCACAAAGGAAGAAATGATCCTTATTAGGAGAATTTAAACTAGGAAACTGGGAAATACTTGAAGTGAGGAATGCCCCTGTATCCCTGAGAACTGATTGCTACACAGTGGTCAACTCTCATTATACCCATGCTACTTATTGACCCCAAGGGAGGTTTTGCTGTCAGTCATGTATGTGATAATGGAACTTTCCTTTTGCCTCCACCAGTGAGAAAATGACCAGTTTGAATAAGTTCAACTTGCCACATGTTAAGAAAAGGGAACCCCACGAAAGAGAAGTCTGTGACTCTCATCTGCTGTGTGCAAAGGGGATACTTTCCCCCCACCTTAACTCACGCTCTGTAGTCCTCTCCTTTATAGCATGACTAAGGGGTAAGGAGGAATTCATCACTTTGAACTGCTTCAACCTGGAACCACCAAGAACACTAATGGATCATTTTCATTCATCTTAAATTCATTCTCTGTGTGTTGGGTTTTACTTTAGATTCAGGTTGTTTACGTACTCAGAGATACTTTGGTTTTAAAATTGGTATTTCAAGAACATACTGATGAATCGTTGATGTCATATCATGTAAAGAACCTTGACCTTTACTCGTTGAGTTTCCTTCTTCCCATCACCCTTTACTGTTGGATTTGTTTGCCTTTCTTGAGGGTCTTTGGCATTCAGAATGCTAATGTTTGAAGCACTTGTGAAGGAGGTGCATTTCCTCACAGGCCTTTTATGCAGCAAGGTATTTTACTTAATAGTTCCTCTTGGAGTCTGGACCTGCATTAGTGAGATTTATTACTAATGAAGTCCCTGCAGTGAAGGTCTGTTCTGCTGTGGACACTCGTCTATTTGGGTGAGGCTTCCCCAGGACTTGCCCAGGCTCCTGTGAGATGTTTCATGTCCCCTGAAACTCTGCCACTTTCTACCCCCGGTACCTCAACTGTGTTCCTGCCAACTGGAGTGTTGCTCACCACCTGGAGTGTAATTTTCTCATCAGAGTTGACTTTCATTTCAAGTGTAAAGATGGAAGGCAGACCTGGCGATGAGCACTAATTAGAACACACTCAGAGGTAGAAGCTCTTCTGATCTCTAGGGCTTCCTGAAAGGGTTAGGCAATGGTTCCCATTAAAGGGTTTCAAGGGAGGATCTGATGTTTGGGCCTAGGCTACAGGCAGCTGAGTTTTTTTGTTTGTATGTTTGTTTTGTTTTTTTTTTTAATTTTGTTTTGTTTGGTTTTTAATTTTTTTTCCTTGCACTGATTCTATGAGGCCAAGGGGCATGCTCTTAACAGTTGAAGCACCCGCTGACATCAAAAAAGATGAAAAACATAGCATGGTATGCGTTAATCATCCATAAACTGCCCAGGGCAAGCGGGTCTTTACAAACATACTTAATGAGAGAGTTGCTTGGTAAGCCTCATCAGCGGAGAAGCGGAATGAAGTAAAAATGCTTCTAAGTATTCCTGTGTTCAGCTCACATGGGTTCCTACCAACCGATTCTAACCGGATCGGTAGTTTTCATTTATTAAGATCTTATTATTGAATGTGTCCCGCGCTAAGCAACGTTAGTGCCGTGGTCCTCTCTGTTGCTGATGGAAGTGACACAACATCAACTAGTGGGCCATGAAAAGATGGCCTTTCCTTCTTTTTCATTCTTCAAGTTAACAGTCGAAAAACTGCAGTTTCTTTATTTCTAATCCATGAGACAGAAATGAGTATTTCAGTGTAGCAAATATGAATAATGTACTGGCTCTTTGGTGCTCATTGCAAGGTGCAATATATTTGCAAATATAGCATGTTTGCTATTTTAGTTATTGATTGCATGCTTACTGGTTTAACTGCTAAATCTAGCTGTTCACAACACAAAAATGAGAACAAAGAAGACATCCATCTGTAAGATGGAATATAAGGACCTGCTTCTATTCTTTGAGCAGAAACAACTAAAAAAAAAAAAACAGGGAAAATGTATTGGAAACAATTTGACATATTTTTGAGGAATTTTTTGTTGATTTCTTTGTGTTGCTTTTCTTGGCAGTGAAAATACCCCTTCTATATGGTAAAGATTTTCTAATCTCATGTATCAAAAACATGGAAACATGTTCCCATAAGAAGCCTGTGAATTAATGTTCACAGCATCTTTATTTGTAATTAACACTTGAGTGGAAACAAGGCAAGTGAACATTAATAGTGAAGGAATAAAGATGCTGTGATATAATCCATACAGTTGGATACTTCTTAGGAATTTTCTTTACTACAGCAACATTGAAATCAAGAAGGGGAGGGAGGGAGGGAGGGAGGAAGGGAGGGAGGGTGGAAGGAGGGAGGGAGGCAGAAAGAGAGGCAGCAGCAGTCCCACAAACAATAAGTATGGATTCACTGATGAACATTCTAGAAAATACATGCTCATTTGTAGAGAGAGATTAGTAGTTGAAGGTAGGGGCATAGATGCTGAGAGAGCAGCAGCTGGGCAAAGGCCTGAAGCAAAGGGACACATTGAATCTTTGAACCTAACATGCTCATAGTTACTGTGTTAATGGTAATACAAGTGCCTGCATACACAATGTGGTCAAATATGTACCTTTCCACTTGATGCTTATGGCATGCCATTTAAAATATTTTCTAAAATGTATAAATGATGCTTACTATAAAATGTATTTTAAATATATTCTGCATTTTGCATGTGTGCAGGCATGCATGCTCATGCGCGTGCAAGTGTGTCTCACATGTAAAAGTCGGAGAATCATTTCCTGGAGTTTGCTCTGTGTTCCCACTATGCACATTTCAGGCACCAAAGCTCCAGTCAATGGTGTTTGATCCAAGTTGCCTTTACCCTCTGGACCATTTCGCTAGCTATTCCTTTAGTCCTTTTTAAGGTTAGAGTTCAATGGAATTAAGTATATCTAGTTTCTTGCACAGACTTCATCACCATCCATCTCTAGAGAATTTTAGGCTTGTTAAAACTAAATGTAGTTGCTACAGTTAATAAACTATATGTGAATCTAACACCTAAGTAGATGCAGTACAGCTGTCTTTAAAGATGAAGCCACCAAAAGATAATTCCTTCAAATTTAAAATATGAAAATAAGTTCTTACAATGAGTCTTATAACTGATTGTTTATGTGAGTTGATACTTGGCCTAGGACAGACCTCTGTGTCTTATTAAGCCCTTCGACCTCCAGGAGAAGTCTCTATGGTGTATAACCTGGTAACCTCTGCCTCACAGACTAGTAGATCCAAGATTCTTTGTTTTTTTTTTGTTTTTTTTTTTTTGTTTTGTTTTGTTTTTTGTGGGAGGGAGGAATCAATTCTATTCAAAGTATATTCACCCAGCAAGATTATGCAGACAGAGTTCAAGCCCAAGTAGCTAATTGAAGAAATCCAGGGATAAATTTCAAATGCCAAAAAATTAAGTGAAATAAGTTCTTTAATGGAAAGAATCTCTGATTTTGAAAAACCTAGGTGTGTGTGTGTGCATATTCTCATCACTCACATGGTGGTGACTTCTCAGATGGCCCTGGACATCAAACGCTGCTCCTGAAGTTCAATATACAAGAGAAAAACCTGCCCACAATATCCAGTCAATTTAGAGCTGGGTGCTGGCTTTTAGCTTTCCACATAATCTGTAGGTTATAACCTACAGGGTTAGACAACAGTTGAAGCAGCTCCTTCTAAGAGATAATAGTGGGAAAGCTGAAGGACCTCAGCAAGTGGGCATAAGGTTTTTGAAGAAAACTTCATCAAATATTATAAATTTAGATTTATCTAGAAATTTCGAGTCTATTTTTTTTCTAACTGGGTAAAGATGTGAAGCAAAGGCAAGCTCACAGACTAGAGAAACAATGTCTAAAAGGGCAAGCAGAAAGCTCCAAAGAAGCAGTGTGTTCTGGAGCATAGAAATCACAGCAAGTTTTAGGATAACTTGTTTTTTTTTTTTTAAAAAAAAAAAGTAATTACATTGTATATTTGAGCTTGAAATTTCTGGAATGTGAAAAGTATTCATTGGGATAGCATAATTTTCTGGTGTGTTTAAACATTAAAAAACATTCCTTTGTGGCCTCGGGTGGCAGAAACAGACACATTTGAAGTTTTAATGTGTGACCCAGGATCCTGTGGGCCTGGCATCTCTGAGTGCTGGGTGGACAAAGGGATAGTGCTGTGAGTCTGGAAGAAAGTTTCCATGCTGAAAGCACACCTTGGCATTCCTTTAAAAAAGAACAGAGGTTCAGAAGCGTGCTCTACCAGGTACACGCATGTGTAAACATGCCGCAGGACTACTTTTCTGGCTCTCCAATTCTTTACAGATGCAGAGAGGGTCAAATACCAGAACTTAAATGCTGATTCCCCTTGTGGAGTCTCGCTCTTACCCAGGCATTTGCAAGGAGGTTTCAGCCTCTAATATTTCTCTCCGTATTTACAGATTTCTTGGCTATCCTCTTAATCGATCATTGACCCAGTTTCTAAAGACGGCATGCACTTCAGAGAAACTCCCACAGCCTACTGTTGTTTGGCTTTGGAATTAGAGGCCAGAGTTTCCTGAAGATTTTGAAGTTGCACTTTGTGTTTATTATGACTACCTCTGGCGCTGATAAGAGTCTGAGAGCATGGGCAAAGTTCTTACACAAAGTCCTACTGTGCTTATTTCAAGAACACTTCTATCTGTGGGGACTGATTCCAAGGCTGGGCTATCATGCTGTATGACTTTGAAGCATACTGGAGGGGGGGCGGTGTAAAAAGCAGCATTTGATTGAGTAAGAGCAATGGAACAAGACATCAGGCAATTAAAAAAAAAAGGTACACATAACTGAATGGCATAGGAGCCAAATTATCAAAATCCAAACAAAATCTTCCCAGAACAGTGTTTATCAGAGTGTCCTGGATGGAAGGACTTACAAGGCACTCAACCAGGCTGAGGCCACTTGAATGTGATAAGTAGTTAGGCCACCCTTTTTCATTTTGCTTAGAAGAGGGTCAGAGCAGAGCTGTCTGGTCTGGTCTACTTCATCCCAGAGAAGAAAAGCTGAGGATGTGACACCCCATGAAAACAGCAATGGCTTTCATTTACTCTGAAGACTCTGTGACCTTTTCCTTGAGAAAGGTCCAATGCTTTGATGTGGAGGGCATCCCTGTTCTGAGGATGGGGGAAGGCATGTGAATATTAAAAAAATATAAGCATATTTTTTCACAGTATAGATGAAATTGCTTGCTATCATCTCACCTCTGCTCTCCCTATCTCTAACATCTTCATCTTAACGTCTCCTAAGACATGTATATGCGTATAGACATATATGGTGTAGATGGCAGCCTTGCGGATCAGTCCAGTCTCAGATGAAGGAGGTCATTTCTTTCCTCTCTCAATGTCAATTACCCCCCTGTAAAACCAGGACAATTATAGCCACTACTATTTCAAGATTCTTATGAAGATCATGCTTGGCTTGTGTTAAGTGTTGAACAACGCAGAGCCATTCGTCATTATTTTATTGTTATTGTGTTCACTTCTATCATAATCACGTTTGGAAAATGAATGAGATTTAGAGCTCATCTGAAATAGTAGCATCTTTTGTAATTTTTCGGACAAGCATGACCCTAAAAACAAAATATTTTGGTTTTGATAAGAAGGAGATAATGTGGTGAGCTGATAGAACCGGAACAGAAGTGAGAAATCAAGGTCAGTCTTGTATATTTACTTTAATCAATTAGAACATCCTTTTAAAGCCCTAATGTTAGCTACTATATTCAATTTAAAAACTAAAACTGGCAGCAGATATTCCAGCATTTTAGGTGATAGTTGTCATTACATCATTATTGCACTGTGGTTAACGGTTACTTCCCCATGAGAACCCCAAGCAGTAAGCACGACTTGCTCCGGGACCTCTACCCAAACGCTCAGTCTTTCCTGCCAGCTCCTGCAAGTATAGGAGATCATCTTACTCATACCAGGGCGTGGCTGAGCCAAGCACATTAAGTACTTGATAGCACCAGTAATCCAACATGTGATAAAGTGGCAGAGAGCTTTGTCTGTGGTACATGTACATGCATAGGGAAATTGAATGGCTTAAAAAATTATTTTATCTCCTTTCATGGCTGGGATAAAACTGGACTCTCTGAACATAGCGGACAATGAGGACTACCGAGAACTCAAGAACAATGGCAATGGGTTTCTGATCCTACTGCACGTACTGGCTTTGTTGGAGCCTAGGCAGTTTGGATGCTCAACTTGCTAGACCTGGATGGAGGTGGGGGTTCCTTGGACTTCCCACAGGACAGGGAACCCTGATTGCTTTTCGGGATGGGGGGGACTTAATTTGGGGAGGGGGAGGGAAATGGGAGGTGGTGGCGGGGAAGAGACAGAAATCCTTAATAAATAAATAAATTAAAAAAATTATTTTAAAGGCCATCACAATTCCTGTGGAATATCATTTCACAAATGGAAAATAATTTTAACTTCTCAAAGTAGGAAAAATGTTTTCAATTAAACTATGAACCCTGGATATTTTGAGAAAAGTATTTCTTGGGTCTGTGGAAGATAAAACCCAACTTTGCAATTGCTCTTATTAAGTCCCTGTGTTGGAGCGACGGGCACCTAACTTAGCTCAGGGCATTGGCAGCCTTCCTGTAAGCATAAAATGTTGACACTCTCACGAGATAGTAGGTGCTATGATACACTTTGCTGATTAAAAATCAAACATAATTTCAACTTGTTTCTCAACCTGAAAATTATTTTAATTCTATTGATCTTCAAATATCAAGTATTTAAAGTCTTCACTCCTTTTTTTTGTCAAATTGGACACCTCTCCCCACCCCTGACAAGAGAGTTACAATGTACAAATTTCTATTCTCAAAGCACACATTTGAGTCACAAATCAAGTAATTACAATTAGAAACCTATCGTAGGCCGTGCAATCGCTGTGCTGGTGCATACACAGAAATACGCATGCTCAGTATCAGCTGTAATGCGTGCAAATGAAAGGCTCTGCATGTATAGCTCTTACAATCCTCCTTCTATGCAGCTTTTTTGTTTTGGCCTCTCAGAATGTTGAAAAAACTATCAACATGAGAATTGTTTTTACTTTTATGTTGGCCTAGATTTCTTTTGTTTCTGAAAATAGTTTTTTATCTTTTCCATAAGAATAATGAGATAGTATTGTCTCATTTTGAAATTAAAGAATCATATTTTAATCCTTTGAGACTATAATCAAGTGAATGACACGTTCTTGAGTTGTCTGTCCTGTTCTAAGACGTGGATAGGATTCTATGAGGTCGTATACATACAGAATCTACAAGCTGAGCAGTGTGAGAATTACCTGGCCTATACAACTGCAGGCGGTGGCTTACCCGCTTCATTAGAATCTAGATTTATCCACTATAACCTCAGGAATTCACCCACTGTGACTCCATTTCTTTCTTGTGGAATGATTTAAATAGTTGCCTGTGCATAGACTAAATTGACATGCTTGACTCATAGCATCAGGAACCTGGGGGTCTTCTCTTTCCTTTTATGCCACTGATAAAGAGCCCTCATGAAGGGGTTTCAAGTCATATCCATGTACCATAGGCAACAGAGTGGATGAAGGAGAGAGGAGGCCATTCTGCCATTGTAGCCTGCCTGCCACACTGGTCAAGATTTAGTCTAATTATTCTGTCTGGTTCTAACAGAATATAGAGAATTTTTGCTAGGAATTATGATCCCAGTGTGGGATCAAAGGAGGGATGGCCTATTTGGTGAAGATTAGCTAATGGTCTCTGGCAGGGGGGAGAGGAGTCTCTTCCATAGGGAGAGATGCTCCCTGCCTCATATGGGACATCTCCTGGCAAACTCATGTCAAGTCGGAGGCGCTTAAAGGAGAAAAGGTGCTGAACACACTTAGCCTCTTGGACACTTTGGTCACATAGGACATCAGGCATTCCCATGTGAAGGATGAAGACAGTCTTGTACCTGGTTATCCTTAGTAACAAAAAAAGAATTCGTTTTTATTCAAGCCATTCCTAGGTGCTGTGTTTCACAGACCATAGCTATTGCTGGGAAAAACTGTAGCAGAAAATATAATAGCTCTTGGGTGTAGCTCACCTGTTAGATAAACTAGTTGTTGGTTAGCAAATGTAATACATATAACAGTGATTCCTGGTTTACAGAGATCACTCACTGATTAAAGGACTTGCTGAAGAACTATCAGGACTGAACTGAGATTTGGATCTTCAGTACTTAGTAAATGCCAGCCAGTGTGGTGAACTACATATAATCCCGATGCTGGGAGGTTGGTCAGCAGATCCCAGAACAGACAGCCAGATTAGTCGAGTTGGTCCAGCTTTCCTTCAAGTGGGAAACCTTAAAATATAAGAAGAGCGATAAGAGAAGAAAGTGACATTAACCTCTGATCTTCCTATGTATACCCAGACCTGTGCCTGCAATCCACATGTGCAACCATGCACGCAATAACAAGCGTATATACAACACATGACAATGCAAGAAATGACTTTCATGAACTTACGTATGTTAAATATAGAATATATTCACATATATTTTAATTTATTCACAGATATTCTAACTATACTAGGCCTGGAGAAGAGTTCAATACCTATAATTTTAACAGGTATCTCAGGTCATTTTTCAAAAGTATGCATTCCATTTTCTGGTAATATCATTAAGCAATGTAATTCATATACCTTGCAGCTAATCATTTATATTGTATAATTAAATGAGTTTTAGTAAATTCATAGAACTAAGCAACCATCGCAGCTAATACACAGATTCTGTTCTTTACTGTGCAATGAAGCCTCATGCCCTTAGCAATCGCTCTGGCCTGCCCTTTGTCCCCAGCATGAGCCAGTCAGTTTCTGTTTGTGTTGCCATGTCTCTTATTATATAAAGGAAAACATTCAAGATGTTGTCTTTTGGAACTTGTTTCTTTCCAATACTGCATTTTCCAAGGTCCATGCGTGATACAGAGGGCACTAGCACTCCGTTTCCTTTCGACACTAATTCGACACTAAATAATATTCTGTTGTCTTATCTGTTGCCTCTTACGTATTCGACAGTTGATGGGCTTTAATTTGTTTCCAGTTTTTGTTTACTATAAGTAATATTGCTGCAAACTTTTGTGATCGAGTTTTTATGTTTTCATTTCTTTTGGGTAAAACAATTAACTTTTAAGTTTTAGTATTTAACTTTTCAAGAAACTCCCCTATTGCATTCCACATTGGCTACAACATCAGTAAAAAAGATGGTAGTGAAAAAACAATCTGATGAAAGATTGGTATTCAAAATATCTAATACAATATCTAAATACAATCAGCATTTAAAAATGATAATCTGGATGAAAATAGGCGAAAGACTTTAGTAGACATTTTTTCAAGAATGCCACAGAAATGAGCAATAGATTAGAAAAAGTGCTCCATCACAACTCAACAGGGATTGAAAATCAGAATGATGATATCATTCCACATTTGTCAAGATGGTCAATATAAAGACATAAGAAAGAGGACATGGGATCTGAAGACATGATTCAGCAGCTAAGAGCACTTGTTGCTGTTACTGAGGACCTTGGCTCTGTTCCCAGCATCCATTTGGTGGCTCATGACTCTCTAAGACTCCAGGTTCAGAGGCTCCAATGCTTTCTGATCTCCGCTGGCACTAGGCACACACACGGTGTACACACCTACATCCAGGCCAAATGTTCATCTATACAAAATGAAATAAATAAATCATAATTTTGAAAGGAAATATGGAAAAATAGAATATTTTACACATCGTTATGAAAATACAGATTTATGGATCCCTCATGGAAACAGTATGGAATTTCTTCCAAAAATTAAAAGTAGCATTGACATATCACCCAAGACTTTTATTTTCAGGAATTTGCAATCAGAATGAAATCAGATGATGAAGAGCCAACCATGCATCAATATTTATGACAGCATTGGTCACAAAAACCAAGGTAAAGAACCAATGTTTCAAGTGATAAATAGATGAATCAAGACGTATCCACACATCTGTACACACACACACACACACACACACACACACACACACACACACACATATATATATATATATACATACACACATGTATAAATCATGCCACTTAAAATAACACAGATGAGCCTACAGGACTTTAGACCAACCAAAATTTTCCAGCTATAGGAAGGCAAATGAAGCATGCTCCTCTATGCTTAAAGTCTACAGAAGTTGAATTCAGAGAAGCAGAGAGGTGAAGGGTTGTTATCTAGAGTCACAAGACAGGGGGAATGGTCAAGAGGTACAGAATCCTAACTTCTAAGGAGTGTGCTCAAAAGCCTTGTTAGAGCAAGGTAATGATAGCTAACAAGACGATGTGCTGAAATTTGCTGAGTAAGTAGATCTTACAGATGACTGTATTAACTGTTTGATTGTGATAATAATCTAATAACCTATATCAAAGCATAACATCTATTTTGAATATCTAAAACTTTATTTACCAATTTTTCTTCCATAAGGAAAAGAGGAAGGGGGAGGGAGAGAAAAAGAGAGACAGAGAGCTTGAAAACCAAAAGAACTGAGAACCAAGACAGCGCACACTGGTTGCAGCTCCTCATCTGGGGGTGGGGAAGGCAGGGGAGAACCAAACAGAGCCAACTAGTGTCCCTTCTATTCTGCTTCATGTCCCTTGAGCAACAAACATGGAAGCTTTGGAGAGAAAAAGCCTTGACTGGTGCTTCATGTTGTCTTTTTAAACTATGCAAAGACATAATTTATTAGTTAAAAGTATACAGAGAGTTTTGAAATTTACCCAAGATTGAGGTCGTCTAATCTCTTGGTGAGGATGGGGCATCCGAGAACTTAGTTCAGTCAGTGACAGGGAATAACGTCATTTTGGGGTTCTCACTGGGCAGAGTTTGTCGAATCACCTGATTTTAAGGAGCATAATCTTATACCCATCTCCGTTCTGTCCTACTGCTCCCACAGCCTCATCTGTCTCCAGGTTAATACTATCCCATCTCAGTTTCTGCATTTGACATGCATACTTTCAATCTTGGTGAGCCATCTCTGCATATTTTAAGAAGTAGTGTCTAATTATAAGAAACTTTCTGGCTTATTCCCCAAGTTCATGCATTCTTAAAAACTGTTTTTCTACTTCTTCCTTCCCTCTGAAACTATAATTATGTTTCCCAGAGTGTATCAAGGGTTTTTTTTCCTGTTTTATTTACACTATAATGTGCCAGTCTCTATTTATAATGATTAGGAAATTGTTCTTTTAGTTCTGGGAATATAGTGTCCGGGATATAAAATCCTGGAAAGCCTATTGCTTAAGACTGTACACGAAAAGTGCAGAGTTAGCAGTATTATTACTGAAGACTCCCTGAGAGCAATACAACCTCCAATGTGACTTGGCTGCTACAAAACTGGCCTCCTCACTGCAAGGGATTTTTGGCTTCCAGAGTAAGAGCTCAAATAAAACAGAGCTGCTGATACCAAAGGCTGAGGTGATGTGGCCCCAAGAGAGGGATCTAGACATGCCTAGGGAATCTTCCTTTCCTTGTTTCTTCAGAAAAGATTATGCATTGGTGTCGTCTCTAGTTTGAGCTCTCTCTCTCTCTCTCTCTCTCTCTCTCTCTCTCTCTCTCTCTCTCTCTCTCTGTGTGTGTGTGTGTGTGTCTCGCTCTGTCTGTCTGTCTGTCTGTCTTTGTCTCTTGTTCTCTCTGCTTCTTCTTTTTTCCAAACGACTGTGGAACATACTATCCTCTTGGAGATAAAGATGTTTACTGATCAGGAAAAGAGATGGGGACTAATAGCAGGGGAGACCGAATGAAGGGAATAAAACGACTCTCTGCTCTCCGTTTCCCTTCGCTTGCCTGTCCCTGGGTCATTTAAATTTGGGGCTGAGCTCTGGCATTTCTTAGGTATCCCACAGTTTAGTTTTATTTAATTTGCTCAATGTTTTAAGACCTTAAAGTCTTGGAACAAGGGCTCCCATCAACAAAAGCTTGCACTGCAAAGTTTACCACACTTCTCATGGTTCTCTAACTTTACTTCTCCTCCTTCATCTTTTATATTAAACTTGTATTGAAGTTTGTATCCCTTATTAAGGCAGAAAGTATGTTTTATTACCATTATCATCCCTGTTATCTAACAAATGTTACAGGACATACGATACGCTCAATTGGTATAGCCTTTCTTCACACACACACACACACACACACACACACACACACACAGCAAAAATAAAAGTGATTCCTCAGACTGTGCATGATACCATTCTACAGGCTGAGAATCTGACTACGTGAAAGAGAAAATGAAGAACGTCAGCCTCCATTGACATTTTCTCTTTCTGATTCAAACCAACCAAAAGAGGCTGGAGTTAGTCCTCCCCATCCACTTGTGCAATTATCATGTGCTGCCCAATTGCATGGGTCTAAAGATCCATAGACGGTCTCTATCTCTGAGCCCTCAAAGTCTCCAGCTGAAGAGTGAGAGGAATGAGAATATGAGCAAAGAGGTCAAGACCGTGATGGGTTCACCCACTGAAAAAGTCTACCTGAGCTAATGGGAGCTCACCAACTCCAGCAGACTGGGAAGGAACAAGCATAGGACCAAACTATGAATGTGGCAAACTCTGAATGTGGTTGACAGTTGCATGGCTGGGGCAGACTGCGGGGCCACTGGCAGTGGAACCAGGATTTATCCCTAGTGCATGTGCTGGCTTTTTGGTATCCTATTCTCTTTGGGTGGATACCTTACTCAGCATAGATATAGTAGGGAAGGCTTTGGACCTTCCACAAAGCAATGTGCCTTATCCTCTCTAAGGACTGGATGGGGGTGGGGAGGGAGGATGTGGGGGGAATGGGAGGAGAGAGGAAATGGAAACTTGGATTGGTATTTTTGAAAAATCTAATTTAAATTAAAAAAAAGAAAAACAAAAGATCCATAAATGGACCCCTCAGGAACTGTGAGCATAAAGGAAACTTCCTTGGTTGTTTGTACACTGCTGCAGTGATGAGAAAAGATTCATTATGGTGAGCAGACCAGAAGGAGAAGAGGGCCGTGCAGGAGACAGAACACATACCCACTGTAAAAATCTAGGAGCTGTACTTAAGAAGCATGTTTACGATTGGAAACCATAGTGTAAAAGACCTGCTTACGGTAACTTACAGTCTTTCTTGCTTTTGTTTGTATGAATTTAATATTCACGGATCTCTTCCAGGATAGTTCTCATGTAGCAGCTGAGTTGTTTTCCAGCACTGAGACATCCGAGTGTCAAAAAAAGGCTTTGATATGGGTTGGAAGTGGCGAGACATTGGCAGAGACACGAGAAGAAGTGCTTGCTAAAGATGCTCCTGGGTATGAGAATGGCATCTGGATGGAAAGCCCTGGAGTAGGGGAAAGATGGCTTTCGCTATGAGAAGCAGCCCACAGAAAAATCTGCCTTCCTCTCTCTGTGTCCTAGGACTTACTATCACAGCCTGCTCTAACTGAGTAAGAAACACATTGTTACTATTTCTGCAACCTTCTCAACCTAGGAAGTGTGTGTGTGTGTGTGTGTGTGTGTGTGTGTGTGTGTGTGTGTGTGTGTGAATTACAGCAAATATATTTCACACTCAACTCATAGACTATTGTCATTTCTGTGCACCTCAGTCTGCCTTCCCACTGTAGCTCAATATCTTTTTGCCTAGAGCCCTGCCTGGTCCCTTTCCCTGTGGAAATAAAACTACAGCCCAGAAAACCTTCCCATATGGCAGAAGTAGTGCAGGATTAACACCTCTTGGAGAAGCTTTTAACCAAATGCACAAATGCTTTCGGACCCCTCTCCCTTAGGCAGTATCTCTGAGTCATCATCCCCTATGGGGTATAGGCCTGCAGCTTGTAGTAAAAACTTGCTCCAAATGTCCCATCTCTCTTCCCCTTCCCTGCCACAGTACTTTCTTATCAATGGTGACCTCACCTCCTCATCTCCGGATTTTCTGCTGTGGGAATCCAGAATGAGATAGGCACCTTGTCAGAAGATGTGGGAGGAAGAGGCAGCTTCAATCTCGTAAGAGTGAAGGAAACAAACTGTCCCAAAATATTTGTGGAAATAGGGGGGTAGGAAGGGTCATGGCACATTCTCCACTGGTTCTTGTTTTGTTTCTTCTTGAAAGAAGCTTTTAAAATGGATTTTGAAATGAATTTTAAAAATCACACTGTTTTAGCCGCTTGATAATGACGAACACTTTTTCGCTAGTTTCTTTTTCTTTGTTCGTTCAGTTCCTTTTTTTTCTTGTCTTTAATTCCTACCTGTGCCCAGCATCCCAGAGACCCTTCATGTGTTTACTTTCCCTGGCCTTCTTTTCTTGTTAGCATGATATTTAATGCTTTCCTTTCACTCTTTGTCTTCTTTCATGGCTTGCAACTGCTGTAGCCTGTTGATAAAACTGCTCGATTTATCGACTATGGGAGACATTCAGAAATTTAAGTGAACTCTAAAGCTGTGTCGCTTACCTTTTTCATTGTGCTGAAATAAGAAACAGGACTCACGGAAGACAGTTTCCAATAAAGGACCTAGAGGTCTTCAGCAGCCACTTTTCCCTAGCCATGTGAGGTGGATGGAGTGCTACCTATCTGTCTGTCTGTCTGTCTATCCTCTATGTATCTATCAATCTTCTATGTATCTATCTATCATCTATCTATCTATCTATCTATCTATCTATCTATCTATCTATCTATCTATCATCTATCTATATCGTCTATCTATCTATCTATCTATCTATCATCTATCTATCTATCTATCTATCTATCTATCTATCTATCTATCATCATCATCATCTATCTATCATCTATCTATCTATCTATCTATCTATCTATCT
>NC_022021.1:10692742-10732176 GCF_000317375.1 Microtus ochrogaster
ATCTATCTATATCGTCTATCTATCTATCATCTGTCTATCTATCTATCTATCTATCTATCTATCTATCTATCTATCTATCTATCTATCTATCTATCTTTGACTCTGACTTAACCACATAATAGAAATAAGAAAACTATTTTCAAGTGCAAAACTACTTTAAAAGTGGTAAATGACTTGCCGAACTGAACAAATAAAAGATCATTATGAACAGTCAGTGGCAAGTATTTGCTCAGTCTTATACAACCTCTGCTGTTTGCTTGAATTATTATAACAAATATTGGACTTCCATTTGTTTATGTGTTAGAATGTGACTGTTCATATTTCAGAACCTCAAGTCCATTGCATTCAATTACTTGTACAGTTCTGCTGATTAATAGGTTTAGAATGCGATACCTGCCTTTCACTCCTGCTGTGAGGCCCACACTTGTGTTCTCTGAACTTCCTTCTCTGTCTGCAGAGATGTTTCCTGCTTTACCTCCTGATTCCCCACCGACACACTTGTGGGCTCTTGTGGCGCTCTCAGTTCAGTAGTGTTCACCGAGGTCCTTGTTTCTGTGTCCCTCTGTGGTCTAATTAAATAACTGGAGACGGAAAGCCACTGAAAACAAGCAGCAATCACCAAAGTTTTGCCTCTCGGAAAACCTCTGCATTGTCCTCTGCTTGCTTCATAGAAGTGAAAGTCTCTAAGGCATCCTCATGCTCAGAAACCAACCCTTCATCTTTGGTTCAGTCAGAAAAACTGACCCATATTTTTCAGAGGATTGGGGAGGAAGGGAAAGAGTTCGAGAAAGTGAGTAAGGAGGGAGGAAGATGGACACTAGCTGTGATTTCATTCAGTTGGACTGCCTTCGTAAGGGCTTGATCTTTCCCTCTGTTACAAGGCTAGTGTTTTTGATGCTTTGTCTGGGGCAGCCTCCCTGGGTGAGTGCAGATGTGCTGGGCCTTTGGCTGCTCTGTGGACAGATTCAGAAACTCTAATGAAGTCATCTCTGCCTGCAGCCCAGCCTCTCCCATCAGTCCCTGCTGGAACTTGGCTTCCGCCTGCATAGTTCTGTTGTGATGTAGATGGCCTTCCAGTTAAGTTCTAGAGAAATCTATCCAGCCTTGCACAGAAAGTAAGAAAATAACTTTTCTTACATTTTCGTTGCTTCTAAAAGTTACCACACGAAGTGACTGCTCTCGTTATGATTTCTTCGTATGTATACTATTCAAAGTGGTCTGGGCAGGGCTGATTAAGCGCAAACGATCCATTGAAAGAAATGTTTTATGAAAACGTTTGGTTTTAGGGGTTGGAGGAGACAAAGACTGGCAATCATTTTTATTGCTGTTGTTTCTGAAGAGTTGTTTCCTTGTGGTTCTTGCTTTCTCAGTCTGTTTGCTTGAGGTGCTTTCTAGTCTGCTGCCTTCTTGAAGGATCCAAGCGCAGTATACTTTGTCTGGTTGTTGGTTGTGCCTAAGATCAGCAGAGGGGCACAGAAGCATGAATTCTTTGTTGCCCCCCCCCTCCCCCGACTTGAATAGGACAGCCTGATCCAGAGCCCAGCAACAGATACTGTCATGTCTAGAAGCACTTTGCCCAATCAACAACAGGAAAACACGGAAACGTGATCCTAACAGACCTTGGCAAGAAGTGTGAATGAAGATAATGGAACTCCGCAGAGGCACACCTGCCAACTACATCCTTCTGCTCTTTGAGTCTTTGGGTGTTTGCCCCAAGCTCAGCCAAGTTTTTTTTTTTTTTTTTTTGAAAAAAAAAGTTTCCGCTTATTCCCAGCCTCCCATTTCCCTCCCCCTCCCCCCACTCCTCTCCCCCTCCCTCTCCAATCTGAAGAGCAGTCAGGGTTCCCTGCCCTGTGGAAAGTCCAAGGTCCTCCCCCCTCCATCCTGGTCTAGGAAGGTGAACATCCAAACTGGCTAGGCCCCCACAAAGCCAGAACATGAAGTAGGATCAAAACCCAGTGCCATTGTCCTTGGCTTCTCAGCAGCTCTCATTGTCCGCCATATTCAGAGAGTCTGGTTTTATCCCATGCTTTTTCAGTCATAGTCCAGTTGGCCTTGGTGAGCTCCCAATAGATCAGCCCCACTGTCTCCGTGGGTGGGTGTACCCCTTGTGGTCCTGACTTCTTTGCTCATGTTCTCCCTCCTTCTGCTCCTCATTGGGACCTTGGGAGCTCAGTCCGAAGCTCCAGTGTGGGTCTCTGTCTCTATCTCCATCCATCACCAAGTTCTTAAGACTAGGTGGAGGCAAGGCAGCAAGGCGCGGTGCTTCAAGCTCTTAATGTCTTTTAGATGCCAACAATATAAATTAATGTCTTGCTTTATCTGCCTGAGATCCTGGAGTTTATATACCCAACATTTCCTGTACAAGGGGGCACTCACAGATAGTGATTCTAATGACCATTTTAATAGATTTGAGTTTAATATGTGTATATTATTATTATTATTATTATTATTATTATTATTATTATTATTATTTTGGTTTTTCAAGGCAGGGTTTCTCTGTGGTTTTGGAGCCTGTCCTGGAACTAGCTCTTGTAGACCAGGCTGGTCTCGAACTCACAAAGATCCGCCTGCCTCTGCCTCCCAAGTGCTGGGATTAAAGGCGTGCGCCACCACCGTCCGGCTTGTTTATGTATATTATTAGCATTAAAACTTATAAAATAATATTTTCCATTTTAAGAGTTCTGATAATTTTGTCAGATATTGGAGACTCAGACATAACTGCTATCTGGTTTTCTTTAAAGAAAGATGCCCTTCAAGAACACTCACAAGGGGCTGGGGAGATGGTTGAAACAGTGAAGTGTTCTCGGGGCACAGGCAAGGGGACCAGAGTTCAGCTATCTGGCACCTACATAAAAGAGCAGGGGCGCATGCCTTGTGTCTGTAACCCCAGTGCTTGGGAGGCAGAAACAAAAGGAATATGTCTCAAATATTAAAAAAAGATAGGGAATTCACAGGGTTTCTCTGTGTTTTTTGGAGCCTGTCCTGGAACTAGCTCTTGTAGACCAGGCTGGTCTCGAACTCACAGAGATCTGGCTGCCTCTACCTCCCAAGTTCTGGGATTAAAGGAGTGCGCCACCACCTCCCGGCTGTAAAATTTTGATAAGTATTGAATCCCCGGTTTTTGGATATCTGCCGCCACTGATGTAATAAGCCAATCAAACTGAAATGATATATCCAGGTTTTGAACAGAGCAAAGCAACTCCTGGGTGACCCTTGGAAGAGGAGGACAGGAACCACCTGACAAATATGGCTACCAGGTCTTATATAGCCTGTAAGTGTGGTCTTGGGCAGCCCCAGGAAGGGGGTGACTTTTGTCAGGCTTTCTCGGGGCAAAGCTTGGAATGGGAGGAGTGAGACCATACTGTGGAATGGGGCCTCTAGCTGGAGATCCCCAACATCTTAACCTTTTTGGGTCTACGTGGACAGTGGTAGGGCTTGTACGTAAGCACTTATGATAAAACATATGCAACCAATGACTTTTTGTGGTGTCCCATCATGTGTGTTTGTAGATGAACCTTGCAGTGAATAATGATCATAAGCAGGTCTGGGCAATGAATATCAGCTATTACCAGTTGCTTGCTTCTGCTTTGTGTCTTAGAATTGTTTATTCAACTGTTGTAAGAAGGGAGAGAAGAGTAACAGATGATAAGGTTTTAGGCTAAGGATCTGTCACGAAGTAGCCTCAGGCAAACCACTTAAACTCAAACTAGCTTTCCTCAAACTTAAGAAATAGATTAATGATACACAGCTTGAAGCATTTCAGAGAAAAATCAACCCCAACGCCTGGCATATAAATTCCAGTGAGAATTCATTATGTTCTACTTTTCTTCATTTTGAATGAATTCATGTTGACTCCAGAGCTGTATTCTGATAAAAAAAAAAATCTCTGGTGTAACTGTGTCACTTTGGTAAGTGACTTTCTGCACGGGATTGGGAGTGTTAAATGCTGAGCGAAAGTCTGATTCCGAGCTGTGACTTTCAATTGAAACAAGACATGGGATGAAATTTCAGTTTTAGCCATGGTAGTATAACCATTGCCTAAAGGGTAAATTACTCACTGCAAGCCAAACTGATGTCGAAGTGGTCCACAGGGTAGTGAAGTCACCCATTGCAATGACTGAGAAATAAAGGGAATCATGAAGAACACACATTTGAGGACGAGATCGTACTGATAAATCTGCCACGTTATCACTTAAAATCCACCATCGTATTGAATCTATAAACTGTAGAAAAGGAATCCGCATTCTGAGGAGTCCGTATTACACATTTAGAGCCCTGAGATGGGGCCAATCTAATTAAAGAAATCCAGAATGAAGACAAACTTTGTGCGTTAATCACTACCGTTTCTGAAGTCCTGTGCTTGATGCAATTTTCTAAGCAAAACATCCAGAGCCAATAATTACAAGGATATTTCCATATTGGTGTAGGAGGAGAAGTTGGTAATTGTTTCAGTACCCTAGAGTAACCTCCATACGTCTTGCAAACTTACTCTGTACCCACTGCGTAAAATTATACTAGACTTCAAAGTAACAGAAAATTCAAAGTCCTTCTCCAAGGGACAGAACTCCTTTGTGTTAACTGGTTGACCCCTTGCTCTTTAAGGTCCTAATGGAAGTCTTTTGTGACTCAGTGAAGGGTGCTCTTCCTTATATTGATGTTTACATCGCCGGCAAAGCCAGAATGGGGAAAAAATACAAACATAAAAGATTCCGTTTCCTGACAACATGGAAGGACTGATAAGTCCATGGAATCTGTGTTCTGGCAGAAAAATCTCCAACGGGTCCTGTAAAGACAGAGGAAAAGAAGAAAGCAGAGTACATTTAAGTAAAGATGCGGATTTATGTCAGAGAAAGGATTCTCTTTGAATGGGACAAGGGATTGCCTGGGGGATTTCCTGTCCAGCCCTTTATTGCTAGGGTCTTTGTGTACAGCTTGATGCCGCGGGCTCCCCATTGGGCAGTTCCCTAGGGAGGGCAGCAGCGAATGCTTACAGTCTCTCTGAGCTCAGGGTCTCACTTTCTCAGTATCTCTTTCAGGTTGGCAGAAGCCTCGAGCCTGACACCTCTTCAGAAGGGACAGGCAAGCTCTGTGGGAGCATAAACACATTATAAGCAAGTTCTTTGCTAGTTTTATAGTCCTGTCCGCCCCTAAAAACTGACCATACTTAATTGCTCCGGGCTTGCCTGCCCCACCAGGGCTTGGGGACTCCTTTCCCCTAATTCAGAAGTGGCAGTACAGGGTAGGGAAGGGGGTTGGGGAGTGGGGGACGGTGGGAACGCAGTTGTTTGAGAGCGCACAGTGAGATGGCACAGCGTCCGTGAATGAGAAGCGCACTCCCCCCTCCCCCTCCAGCCGATTGGTACTTCTTGTCGGGAAGAACGACTGAGAGGTAGGAGTGCCTGGCGAGAGAGGCAGGCGGTCCCTTGCGCTGGGAGCTCCTTACCGCCCCTCCGCCTGTTTCCAAGCCTGGGCTCTTTGGAGTGGCTGAAGCTGCCGAGCGCTTCTGGAGCCTGTGAATGAACCCTCCTCCTCTCCCTCCTCCTCTCCCTCCTCCTTCTCGCTGAGTCTCCTCCTCGGTGCTGACGGTACAGTGATATAATGACGATGGGTGTCACAACCCGCATTTGAACTTGCAGGCGAGCTGCCCCGAGCCTTTCTGGGGGAAGAACTCAAGGCGCGCGGGCGCAGCAGCAGTGAGCAGTAGGTGCTGTGAACAGGCGCTGGGACCGGGATCTGCGCCGGCGAGCAGCGCATCCTCCCTCACCTCCTGCTCCGTCCCGCACTCGCCACATCCTTCCCCAGTCCACCGCGCTTCCTATGTGATCTGCAGGGGCAACGCGGAGCCCATCCTCACAGCTCAGCAGTGAATTTCTCCCCAAACTGCAGTAAGCCGTCTTTCAAGGTAATCACGTTTCTTTTGTTCCCCAATTTAAAAGAAAGGGGGTAAAACTTGTTGGGAAAAGAAAATCGCTGAGCTTAGTTGCGGGGGAAATGGTGCACTGCAATTGGAAGAGGGCTTTAATTAAAGCCAAGAGGACTAGCCCTAAGGCGAAGTTAAGACAATGTGCTCACTTTAAAATATGCAGGTAACTTTGAAGAGGCTTGTTAAAGAGGAATTCAGACTGGTGCTGAAAAAGATGTAGACAAAGAAGCCCGGGGTGGGGTAGAGGAAAAGGACGGACGGAATAGGGGGACGGGGTTTGGTAGAGAAATCCTAGAAAAGTCATGCTATCTTGAGTTGGAAGAATAGGAGGGACTCCTCACACCTTGATTTTTTTTTTTTTTGTTGTTGTTGTCTTTAAACTGATTGAGGCAAAACTTTGAATGGGGAGTTCCCAAACTTGCCCAAAATACATGTCCCTGAAAACACCTTAGGGCAGACCACCTGGTTTCCGGGCTCCTGGTGTGTGGTCAGTATCTCTGTTCCTGGAAAGCCACCCCTGGGCTGCTCCCGACTAGACAGCGGGGTACTTTAGCTACCTCGGACCTGCGCGGACATGACCCCTCCCTGCCTCCGGTCCCCGCACAAGCAATATGAAAAGCTTTCTGGCAGGGGCTGGGCAGGGTACTGGGGTTGTGTTTCTTTGATGACTTGGGGGCTGTCAAAGCTCTCTCACGTTGCCCCTGTGTTCTTTTGTCCTGCGCGTGGTGCGCCGGAGCCGGAGGGAAGGAGCTGTGGTTGGGGGTGGGGTTGTTGGAACACCGTGGAGGTCTGGGAGGCTCCTGGGCGGGAAAGCTTGCCCTGAACCAGAGAGATGTGCTCTATTTTTCTCCCTCGCCCTGAAAAGCGAAATGGGAACTTGTCTCCCTCATCTTTAGTAGTAAACCAGGACCCAGAGCGCTCTCCAGACAAAGGTGGCGCAGAGACCCGAGTTAGGTACCAATTGGTCCAGTCTTCTCTCCTGGATTACAGAGGTCCTCTGTTCCCCGCTATATATCTTCACCCGCTCTGCTTTCATTTCTCCACTTCAGTTGAGCAACTTTACCCGCTGGTAGAGTGGTGGCAGAGAACGCGTGCTGGGAGTCCCCGGGGACGTCCTAGCCCGGAGAGTCCCATCGCCCTGAGTAGGCGTGGGCATTGCAGAGACTTCGGTGGTGCCTGCCGACCCGGGACATCCCGGTTGTCCCGGCTTGTTCTCTATGTCAATGGGCGTGGAGCGGTCAGGGGGTTAGACTGAAGAAATAGGGGTAAAAAAAAAAAAAATAATGTCATAGTCTAAACTATTTACTCTCGAATCCAAGTAAGTACGCCTCCGCTTGTCCTGCGTGTTCTTGGGATCCTGCAGAAAGGGGAAGAGAGCCGCCCTACCCCCCGCCAGACTGCAATGCTGTACCGCCTCGAGTAAAGCTCGCTATCTGTGTCCCCTCATCTTTGTGTCTCCTTCTCTGTCTCCATCTTCTCTGCCGTCTCTCTCACCCCTCTCTGCCTCCTCTCTGCTTTTGTGTCCCCTCCCCCATGGTTGACAAATGAATGGCTAGTGTGAAATCCCTTCCTTCTCTGTCCGAGGAGGCAGGCCCAGAGGGAGGAGCAAGGGGGGCGGTGCGCTCCTTAAGATCTGCTTGCAGTTGGGTCTTTCAGACTCGCAGAACCCAGATGTCTAGGAACAGGGAGTTTTGTAGTAGGTGTGAGCTCCCCCTGATGGAGGAATTTAGAACAAGCGGAGAAAAAGAAGGCCCGTAAACCGCTTTCTCATCCTTGGGTTCAAAGAGAGAAGATCCCGGTTTCCTTTCAATAGTCAGTTTTCCACTTCAGAAACTGGGACGTGAATCTTGGGGTTTGGAGGAGATGGAAAGAAGGGAATGTGGTCTTCCCAAGAGCAGGGCCTCCTTTTCTTCAGTCCCCCTGGCTTCCCGCGGCGCTCTGGGCGGCGCCTGCAGCTGGGTGGGCACACACACAAGGCTGGCAACTGAGCCAGGTTTGAGGTTTTTTGACATGCAATTTGCTCATTTTTAAGAGAAGTAATACAGATACTTGCTCTGGCAAATTTAGCTAAGGTCCTTGAACACAATGCTAGGGCCGAGTTCCAGGTTCTTGCGGAAGAATGCCACCTAATCCAACTTAACTTCCTCCACACCGGGACATGCGTTGCACGTGGAAACTAGGGAGAGGGCGCCCAGAAGCAAGGGAAAGAAGGGGAAAAGATAGTGAAAAAACGAGGACAATGGAGGGTAGGCGGAAATAGAAAGGAAAGAAGACGAAACAGATGAATGCAAATAGCCGGGTTTCGAAATACTGGTCTCAATTTTGTGCCCATTATGTTCAAGGCGATAGCAAGCGCATCTTTGCCTGCTTCTGGCCTGAGAAGGGACTACATAAGCAGAGGTGGTCCCGCCCCGCCTACTCGAGCTCATCTTGCTTTTTTGGGGAGGGACGCTGCTAGGTACTCCCTTCAGCGGCGGGGATTCGCCATCCGCCACGTGGGCTGGAGCTTCAGTTAAGGGCGCGAGACGGGTGTGACTTCCTGGGCTCTGAGACAGCTGCACAGCTGCTCCGGCGATCCACTCAGCCTAGGTCTCCAGCGGCTGTGGCCAATTGGGGCGGGACTGGGCTGAATCCGGGTGGGGCCTTGGCTGGCATGCCTCCTAGAGCTCCTGAGGCTTGCTGAAGCTGGAGCGGACCCAACTTCTGCTCAGATGGCACTAGACGCTCATATTAAAAGCCTTTAAAATACTCTTTTTTCCCCCTCCTGCTTCTTGAGAGTGACATGCAAGAATTGGGGTTTTTACTTTAAAAGGAGAAAGGAAGATTTACTCTTAGTCAACTCCTGGAATGAAAATTAGACAAGTTTGTGATTGTTCCCTGCACTCGTTTTTAAATACATTCACATTTGCCTAAAGACCTCTTTTAGCCATGGACAAAATTAATGCTGGTGTATTATTAATTATTAATAGTAAAATTAACTGGGTATTAATCAGGACCCTTAGTGTGGGCAGGGGGTAGGTGTGTCCCACAAGTTATCCAAATGGTTGATAAAAGACTTGGGGCGGGGTGGGGGGGATGTGAGGTGGGTGTGGCGATATAGACTGGACGCTGCTACAAAGATCTTCACTTGAAATTCTCCAGCTTCTAGTTGGTAAGAGCTAGGTTTTAATGGTCCACTTTCTCACCTTAAATTGTGTTTGTAATTGGACCATTATTGGTTTTGTTTCTCTCTAAAAGCTATGCCCTAAATTGTGTTAAGTACAGCTTGGCAACTGTGTTCAACTCAGGAAATACACAACGTGCTGAAACGGAATACTTTGATTTTTAATAGGAAGACAACCAAGGAAGCATCAGATAGTTTTCTGAGGCGGAGTGGGTTCCCATTGTAAGAGCAACGTAGCGAGGAGGGGATCTCAAAGAATCTAAGCACAAAGTAAGAAAGGGATATTTGACAAGTTGCATCTGCCTGTCCCTACTAACACTGCAAAGGGTTCCAGTGGATTCCAAGGCAATTGAGCAATTACTTCCTCCAGCAGGAAGTCCACAGTCCTTAATCTTCTTGTGGGTGGTGGAAAGAGGGATGGGATTCAAGACCATCACTTTGAATTGATGTACAAGTTCAAAGTTTGGTTTTCCTTGATGGTTTAAAAAAAAATTAAGCCTTTTCATAAGTCTTAGTTCTTTCTTTAAAAAAGGAAGTCTGAAAAGAATTTTTTCAGGTTTATGGGTGGTTATGATCAGGTCTCCCCTTCTTTGCTTTTGCAAGTTGGAGGGCAATCCTTCTGGTATTCCTAGCTACCTCCATCTGTATTGGAGTAACTTTCTGTTTGGAAAAGGTTATTAAAAGCTAACTCAAAACTGAATATTGTTAATGTGGGTGATGCAGCCATTGTTCCATCTCTCCTTACAGGGCTATGCTTAAACACTCTCAGGTTAATGATTGGTCAGTAGTAGGACATCCCGGAGCCCCTGGAAGCACGAAGACCAACCGACTCCCTCCTCCACAGTCGTATACTTAATCTCTTTTTTTTTTTTTTTTCTGGTTGGAGTTTAAACATCTTTGTTGACTTTATTCTTGGTCAAACATCCCTTGACTACATTTCAGATGGGTTATGGCTCTGAGAAGGGCAGAATTTCTTAGCTCTTTGTGGCATAAGAATGAATGCCTATGCTAAGTGGGTTTTAACAATTCCCCCTCACCCCCACCCAGAGACATCAGTGAGGAGACAGGCAAACACTCATTGTTAGAGGTTACTTGCCCTAGTATGGAAAAATAGGCTACCTGTTGCATACGTTTGGAGTCAGAACAAGGGAAAGTAAAGACGTGTTTGACCAAGTTCCATTTGGATAAGTGAAGATTTGTCAGTTTCTTCTTATAATCTAGACTTGGTAAATATGAAAATCTGTAAATGCATCTAAGACACAAAATCAAATCTGATGTAACATTCTTAGGATTGGATGTGACTGGGTAGTTTTTCTTCTGTTGTCTGTACATAGAGTCTTTGTTAAAAGTGTTTGCTAACTAAATTCTTTTTATCAGTCTGTCATACATAGAAGGGTACAAATATAGACTGCTTGCTAGAAACTTCCTCTTTTCAGCACAGAGAGCCTCAGTGCGTGAGGCAGTGTGCACCTCTCTAGCAGAGGCCTGGAGTTCAGTTTCATGTCAGGCTGTTCATAATCACTTTTAATCCAGATGCAGAGAGATCTGACACCTCTGGCTCTGAAGGCACCTGCACTAGCATGCACACACACACACACACACACACACACACACACACACACACACACAGAGTCACACAAGCATGCATTCACGTCTGTGCATACACACACACACTCTAAAAATAAAATAAATACTTTAAAACATAAATTATCCATTCACTAGTAAGCACAGAAGAAATAAGTCATAAATTACAGTTTTTTTAACCGTTAATTTATTGTTTCAACCTGACCTGAGACAGAATGGAGTGACCACTAGATTTGGCAATCAGAAAGCTTGTGTTGGATGCTGTAGCTGGGAAACCAAGTTAAATGGAACTGCTGGACCTTCAGTGTCATCATTTGTTAACTGGATAAAGTTATAACGTTTAAAATACCAAATACCTATGAAAAAGCTTTGAAAAATAGAAAACTTATAAGTGAGAGATACTGATGTACTGTGCCTGTTAAAACAAATCTTGAATTTAGCAAAAAACTGGGCAAAATTACAGCCTGGTAGTGTTGCAAAAAATATGTTTTTGAATCCCGTGAGAATATTTGTTCAATTCCATTAATAGTTGTAAAAAATAGTCAAAAAGGGCTGGAGAAATGGCTCAGTGGTTAAGGGCACTTGTTCTTGCAGAAGACCTTGGTTCAGTTCCCAACTGGGTAGTTCATAGCTATCTGTAAGTCAATTATAGGGTATTAGATGCCCTCTCTTGGCCTCCATGAGCATCAGGCATACCCATGGTGCACATGCGTACATGCAGGCAAAACACTCTCATACATAACATAAAATAAATAAATTTTTTTTTAAGTCACTAAAACAGCAGCAACAACACACTGCATTACTTTCTCACCAGTCAGTCAAGGAAAAGTTTGGGAAACGTGTGTTGGCTGGGTTGCAGAGAACGAAAGTTATAAATTATTATAAGAACTTTATTAAGTTCATTTTCTTTAGAAAACAATTCAGCAAACATTTTTTAAATTTACCAGCAAAGGGTATTGACAAGTGTGTGTACTCTTTCACGTGGAACTTCTACTTTTACATGTTATGTCAGTCATGGTAGGAATATCACTTAAGATAGATGCATAGGATTTTTCCTTGCAGTGTGTTATTGACAGATTGGTCTGTTGTAGGACAGGGCCTGGGTAGGTACCAAGGCAAGTCTGAGATTTCTTCTGGACCCTAACTCCCCGTGACTTTTCCAATCCTCCTGCTTCATCCAGACTGCCCAGTGCTGAATTACAGGTATTTCCTACTACATATAGACTGAGGCAAATTTTTTGGTATTTCAAGACAGGGCTTTTCTGTGTAAAGGCCCTGGCTGTCCTGGAGCTTGCCTGCTCTTGAACTCACAGAGATCTACTTGCCTTTGCCTCACAAGAGTTTGTATTAAAAGTGTGAAGCGTAATTTTTTTTTAATAGTTGAAGCTTTGAACTATCCTAAGGATTCATCCCAAGGAACTTGCTGAGTAAGCATTTCTACTATACCATGGAAATTGTATTTTTTTTTTGATTGGAAATGTGTTTTTAATAGAAGAGAATAAAAGGGGACAGTGTAGAGAGAATTATTTAGTGACATGAAGTAAGTACATAGTCATCATTTTAAAACAATCGGTTACTGAACATCCTAGGTATTGTAGAAGTAGAAGTGAAGAAGATGTTAGAGGTTTTCTCTTAAGGTTTCTGTGTTGGTTAAAAGAGGAAGATAATTCACAAATACATAAGAAAAGCAATGTCATGTGTTAGAGTGAGAACAGAGCATGGCAGAGATGGAGGAATGAAAGCAGAGTCCCTGGCAGGGAACAGAGTGCTAAGGGACATCAGTAAAAAGCTTAACTGAGTATAGGTCCAGGAATCTAGGTATCGGCTGTGACAGATTCCTGTGGTATAGTCAATACTGGGAAGTACAAACCAGGAGCATCTCTTGGAGAGTCTTCCTGAGATAATGCACTACTAAGCACTATAGTATAACATGTAATGCTTAGTATATCTAATTTGTAACTGAGGTATCCAAGACAACCAGTGGTCCAGAACAACTCTTTGGCAGGATGGTAGATGGAACCATTGTGTCTTTGCACTTACGTTACCTTCCCTCATCTAGGCTTTCCTAAGAAGGAGAAAGAATACTAACTATCTGATTAATAGAGCCCTGACAGTCTATTCCTGGTGTGAGGTGCCCCTCTTCTCTGCAAACATTTCACAGGGATACAAGTTCTGTTGACCTTGTCTTTTGTTTCCCAGGCAACTAAACAGCTGCAGTCAGCTGGACCTTGAGGGTTCGATGGCTTTTTTCCTATTTTTGACTTTACTGAAGTATATGGCTAAATATAGAGACTACTAGCGGGCTTATCTCCTCAGTATTTCCATGTACAGAGATTTGTTATCACCGACAGACCACACTTATGAGACAGACAGATTCTGGAGCAGAAAAATAGAAATGGGAGTTGGAGGCATGCTAGAAACAGAGTCAGTTTTCTCATTCGATAGGCTCAGATGCAGAAGAAACGTGGTAGACCTTATTTAAAGACACATGTGTAGGTCTCACAAAACTGAAAAAGAAAAAAAGAGAAATACATGTTTACTTATGCTGATGATGGGACAACAGATATACAGATCTGAGACTCCCCAAATCAGGAAGGGCTCTCAGACATAGTTACCAAAGCCATGGCTCATCATCCTTCAGTTTGAGTGTGGCAAACGTGCTGACAGGGGTAGGTATGAGTGGAGATAGAGAAGAGGCTAGCTGGAGCACCCGTGACCTCCAGCACAAAACTCAAGGTGGGAGGCCACTGTGTGCTTACTGCTGGTGACCGAACAATCAGAATACGGATCTTCTAGTTCATTTTCCACTGCGTTGGAGATCTGGGATTTAGTTTGAGAGCTCTCATGTTTTGTAGCAATTTATTCAAGCACATTTTTGTAATTTAATACCAGTGCATCCCAAACGTGTTTCACCTCTATGTTTTTAATGCACTGAATTTATTCTTTAAATTTAGGTTTAATAATAGTCTCTGGGCAGGTGGGAAGGCTTGCTGTAGATATGAAGACAGATTTTTCTCTTTAATTTAGAAAAAAATACAGACCTGCTTATAAGAATTAAGGTTGGTATATAAAGAGTTAAGTTTTTTGGCATTTGTCCTGGGCAGGAAGTAAGAAGGTGGAGGCTATGTTCTAGAGTCAAATTCATCATTTTCTCTTGGTTTTATAAGATTTGACTGTCTGAATATTGATGTGTCCAATATTTTATTAGGTATTATTAATATTCAGTTGGACAGTTTCATATGTGTTTCAAATCTCCATTAGTCCTACATATACACTTATTTTCATAAGGAGTGCTGGTTCTTCAAAGTGGAAATACTGATTACACATTTGGTCTACTAACCCTCTTCAAGGGGTATTGACCCTAGAATTATAGAATATTGTGGGAGTTAGTAAGTAGCTCTGTGGATATAAAACATATTTTGTTACATTTATGTGTTATTTATGGATATTTGGGTATTTGCAAATATTCCACAGTGAGCATGTAAAACTCAGAGAACAACTTGAAAGAGTCAGTTCTCTCTGACCAAGTAGTTCCTAGGGATCAAATTCAGGTCATCAGACTTCATAGCAGGTGCCTTTACCCACTGAGCAACCGCTCTGGCCAGTAAAATATATTTCAAAGTAATGATTAAAGCCAATGTAAGTGATGGCAGTTTATTATAAACATAAAGTGATCCAAAGTAAGACTTAGGGCTTCAAATCTTTTATTATTAGTGACCTGAAGCAAGAATTAGAGCATCTACAGAAAGCTTGAGTTACTGATTTTAATAATAATCACTGAGTACCGACTACGTTAGATATGAACAAGCATATTTTATTTGCATTATTTTCAGGTCTTGCAATCATTTCTATAGTGCACATTAATTTTCAAGCTTGGAAAGTAAATAGAGAAGTAAACTAGAGAGGCATACCTATTTCCTTATAATCTGAGGATTTAAGTAGAAAATTCAGAATTTGAATTTAAGACACTTTAACAGTAGAGTTCAAACATTAAGAAATACTTTATAAAGATGTCCTAAAAACTAAAACAGGAAGAGACTAATTTTTCTTTAAAGAAACAAAATATTATTTAGAAATAGGATTAAAAGAAGGCTTTCTATCTGGATTAAATTAATATTCATGGATTGCATATATTTATATTTAATATGATTTTATGACATAAATGCTCATCTTGCCTGTGAAATTAATATCTCTTATTTCTCAAACACTGTCAGTCCATCAAGACACAGGTAAAGCCATAAACCCATAAGCTAAGCATTTCACAGTTACATTTAGTTTGGTTGTAGTGTTTTAAGATTTATAAAACAAGATCAAATGCAGAATATTATTAAAGAAAAATAAGTAGCTGTCACAGAGTATTAAAATATATTTGAGTACAAACTGGACTTGGAATCTTTCATCATTTACTTTTATTTCAGTCCAGGTTTCCTAGGTAATACAGACTTTGTTTTTTAAGGAAGGCAAAGGGAGTTCAATTGGGTACCAACTTACATATGAGCCAGTGAAGATATCTTTGGCTGTACGGAACAAAGTGTTCTTGAATATATTCAAACAGTAATATGTCTATGAGTCTAAGACTATAACAAAAAGCTTAGACAATCAACTTACGTACACAGAAAGAGGTTTATTTTGCTCTACAGATTTGGAAGATGAAGTGCATGATTGATTGGCCTTGGGTGAGGGCCCGTGGCCAGGTAGCATGTCATGCCTGGGAGCACGTGGTGGAATAGGCTGCTCATATGATGCCAATGGGAAAGCAAACAGAGAAGAAGACAGCCACAGCCCACATTCCCCTTGAGGACACCACATTGACGTCCTGAGAACGCCCACTAGGTACCATCTCTGGAAGTTTCTCCAACTCCAGCAAAGCCATGTTCAGGCCCAAACTTTCCAAATATGGGTCTTTGAAAGGTACTTAAATGGAGACACTAACAACCCTCAGCCCTGGTGCTTATCCTTACTAGGCCGGTTTCTGTAAATCCAGACTTGGAAGGGCCCATTTTGTGACTCCGATTGCAAAATGTCTTTCCCAAAGCGTACAGTAAATTAGTAGCTAAGCCAAGGTCAGTGTTTTCTGACTTACAGTGAAGGATATCTTCTTTCATTGTTTACTCTTGAGACTCAAAGGCTGTGGAGAGTGTTTTAAAACTGGTTACTTTTGTTATTAGCAGCTCTTTGGGGTACATTTATTTTGTTTGTTCGGCCAGCTGGACAGTCAGTGCTGTTTGTGCTTCAGCTATAACACAGACCTTCTGAAGGCCTTAATCTGGCTAGTGATAGCATCTGCCGGAGCCACCGGTGGGTTCGTTCTCACACGGGATGCTTGGGCTTGCAGCACCTCCTTTCCATCACCTTCATCATTTTCTCATTCTGTCCACACTCACGTTCCTCATTCTCATTAGATTCTGAGGGTCCCTTATCCTCTTGGATAAGCCCAGCGTTATAAGTCCCCACATTAGGGCTTGGAGTTATTTTGGTAACTATTGTCTCAAGTGTGACTCAAATTATTACTTCCAATGCTGTGATATCGTCTATGACAAGCCCCTTGTTTTTACAGTCCACAGAGAACTGCCTCTTTCATTGCACCCAGTTCCTTATTAACATGTGATTTTCGGCCAGCCACCACCATAAATACTTGTGATATAATTTGTTTTTTTTTCATTTCTAGGCAAGATGTTGATAAATATGAAAAGCGTCTTATGGATGTGTTCAGCCTTATTAATAACCCATGCACTACCTAAAGGTTAGTAGAATAACTTGTTCTTTATTAGGATGTGAAAAAGCAGTGGGAAATGGAATTATAAGATGGAGACTCTACAGCTAAGAATCATTTAAAAAATCTATGCATTGCTTATGATCTGTACTTGAAGTATTACTGGATGTTGCATATATCAGTAAACCAAACAGACCAAAATAACAAACTCTGTGAGTGAAACTTTTGGTAACCTATAGCCCATTTGGTTTGTATGTTTGTTTTTCTGTTTTGTTTTGTTTTTTGAGACAGTCTCTCATTAGGTAGTCCAGCTAGCCTCAGACTCATGGGTCTCCTTCTCGAGCCTTACAAATGATAGGTTACTAATATGTGTTACCATGTCTGGCCTCCAAAGTTGAACTGTGTAAAAAGACTCTTTTAGAGCATTGAGAATATTTAAAATTCTAATTTCTTCTGGACTGCTTTTCTTAAAAAAAAAAAAAAGTCTTTAAACTTTCTTATACCAAAACAAAAAAATTTAGGAAAATTAAAAGATGTTGCCAGCAAGTCTTTGTAGCCCTCTCCCTTTGTCTTTGTCTATGAAAAGGTAAGTGGCCAGTGAGCACACATGGCACTGTCTTTCCTAGCTTTCACTTTCATAGCTATTTAGCGAGGACCCTATAATTCTAACTTTAGTTTCTAGTATAGCCAAGGAGACACCAGGAAGAACTGGAAGGGCCCGTGGTGAGCTTAACTGACTTCTTCTGCTTTGTGGACTCTGCATACCCTGCTGCTACTTCTGCACACCCATGCCCCAGACTTTCTGAAATAATTTGCCTAGCCACAAACTTGTCTTTCCTCCTTCTCACATGTGATTCCTTTTGTTTGACACTTCCTCTGTGGGGTTTTTTAAGTTATATTTTAATTTATTCTTCAGGACTGAAGGCTTCCTCATCTTTGTTCATTTATCCACCCATTCACCCATCCATTTAGCCATCAATCCATCCATCCATTCATCCGTTCACCAATCCATCCTTCTATCGTCTGTCAATATTTTTTAATTCCTTCTTTGTATCAGGTATTATTCTAAATGTCCACAGATATATCAGTGGATATTATAAATTTTGTTTTCTATGTAATGGAAATAAACAAACAAATAACCAACCTAGATATTTCCCGATGATGAAAATAAAGCAGAAAGCATCCCAGTGAATGGCTTCGGTTGAGGGAAGTAAGGCAGGTCTCTTTGAGAAAGTAACATGCAAACTGAAATAAGAGTGAAGAGTTGCCATCCTACTAAGATCTGCCTTTCAGTTTAGAAAGATAAACTCGTTCAAGTAGCAGGAAAGTCACTCTTGTTAGACAGTAGTGATCAAAAGAAAAGAGGGAGATATAAGCAGAGTGATAAGCAAGAGATCAGCTTACATAAATAGAAGCAGCGCTAGTCACGTAGACAGGATTCACTGCGAGCTGGAAGCTATTTTAAGTGCTTAACATTGATTAACCAAAACATCCATTACCCGTGTGCTATAAAGAGGAAACTAAAGCACCAAGCAGAACAATTGCTTTCCACATCCAGCAAGGGTCAGAGGGAGGGAGTGAGGAAGGGAAACATAAGGCACAGCCCTCACCATGGTCTTACATTCCTCATCTGTCTGGGGCCGTGCAGGCTTTTTACAAGACCAGATTTTATTTTGTGTACGCTAACACTCACTAAAGGTTTTCAGTCCACAAAGGACATGTAGCACCAAGTTCTTTAAACCTTATGCTGTTGTTCTGTTAAGATTTGATTATAGGAGAACAGGGATGGTGGCAAGGAGTTAATTTTGGATGATTATTGTGGTGGGTTGGACATGAAATCACAACTTACTTCAGGTGGCGGGTATGAGGATGAGGAGTCTAGATTCCAGTATCTGTTAATACCCCCAAAACCAGAGTAGATGTAGAGACCAGAGAGGAAAGAATAACAGTACCTAGTAAAGACAGGGAGTGTCAAGAGGATGGGGAAAAGTTTGGGTTGGCTAATAGTGGAAGAAGAAACAAAGACATCCCTCATTTGAAGTAAAGATTCACACTGAACACAAAACAATGCATGGTGTATTTCCTTCAAAGAATTAGAAAACATTAAAGCTAACAATATCACTCAATTATTCCATTTGAGGCCCCATCTTTTATACTACACATAGTCAATGTTTATCTAAAGTGAGGGATATTTAGTTCTTTCCTATGAGAGGCAGAAGTAAAAAGTATACAAATTTAAGATGCAAATAAAGCCAGTTTCCTTGTTCACAGTGGGCTAGGCAGCAGTAACTTGCTGAGGGGAAGCAGGGATTTTGTTGTCTACTCTAGTTGGTCATAGGATTCTAAAGGTTGATTGTTCACATTAACGAACACCAACCATGTCACACTGACTTGTTGGCTTTAGCACTCTGCTTCAACAATACCTATTACATCAGAAACCATCTTAATTACTGATCATACCTGCTTATTTTAATATCCCTCTAATAGTACAAAACAGACTGCAGAGCTGTGAGATCATGAATTGAACAAGAACATACTAAATCCCAATATTCTCAATCTGGTATTTGTCTGGCGCCCCTTTCTCTGTCTGCACAGCATGGGGAATAATGGATCATTCATTACACAATGCATAGTTCTCCTTTACTGTACTTATGTAGACTCCAAACCTTCTGTGAGAACAGTAATCACTGATTTTTTCCGGATACATTTTTTACTAGATTCAGACAAGTTCCTGCAGGTAGCAGATTCTTTAAACGTGCATACTTTATCTACATGATGCTACAGAGTGCTAAGATAACTCTTAAATATTTAGATGTGATTAACTTGGTTTTTGTGACCTGGTAAATTAAGACCAGTGTCTCAGTACTCAAAAGTTTTGACCACACATCTTTTGGTTAATCTTATTTTGAAGATTAGAGTCTATGTAAGAGTGTGTTCATTTCCGAGAGAAGGTTTCAATATTTGTGTGTTTATGAATGGCCAGAACAGTCCGTAGCCCTCGGACACCATCTTTTGTCTCAATGTGTTCTTCATTACAGCAGGAGTGATTAAATCATGTCCCATATTTCAGGAAGTTCTCTACTTGATAGCTTGGCTGAATCCTATGTCTTCCCCTATTCTTTTATAATTGTGAAAGCAATTGTAATTTAGAAATAGATATAGAGGAATTAGATATCATCTATCCTACACTGTTATAAAATCACTTCTTTTTCTATTAAAAACAAACAGTGTTTGTGGTAATGCAACTATATTTTATTTGTGTTAGCTGATTCTTTAGGATGGAAAGTGTGAACTTGTAGAATATTCAGTAACTGTAAATTAGATTTTTAGGTACAGAATTTGCAAGTCTCAGAATCCCCATGCTTGATAGATAATCAAACAAATAAAACAGAAATGCTGGTGTCCCTTTACTTCATTGTATAGTAAAGGAATGTGAATAAGTAGGGGTCACTTTTAGCATGTCTCCCATTGACTTTATGGATGTGTGGAAGAGATCATGAGATCACTCAAAGTCTCTCTGTTCTGGCAGTGACTAAAGCAGGTGTCTCGAGAGTGAGACAAAGTGAAGAGTGCAGTGGGAATGAATCTAGGGACAGGGGAGGAAATTAATAAATACCAGTGCTAAAACTTGCTGGCTTAGATATAACAAGATACATATTCTGTCTCAGGTGTGTTCACAGCCAGCTGGGGGGCTTGCCACTTCCTCCCAGGGGACATCATCACCAAGAAATCAGGCTCGTTTCAAAGGGTGAACTTTAAATTAGAGGTTTTATTTGTTTAGCAAGGTAGATGAGATTGTTACCTTACCTTGCAAAATAATAAAAAAAAAAAAGCTCAGTAGTGTTTTAAAGAATAACTTAGTGTAGCCAATAACTCACTTCATTTTTAACTACTTTTGTTAAACATCATGTGATTGAGCTACATATATTGATTAACAGAATGATGAGTAGTCTTAAAAGTAACAGTCATTGCAATTTTGGAATATGTGAGTGACTCCTATCATAAATACACCAGACATTATATTAATCATATTTTTGGGAGGAGGAAACAGAGTGTCCTTGTGCAGCCCAGACAAGCCTGGAATTTTCTATGTAGCATAAACTGGTCTCCAGTGAGTGGAGAGTCACCTATCCTGATGCCTCACACCCTGGATTGCAAGCATGAGTCACCATGCCAACTTTAGACCCACCATCTTTAAAGTTGCATTTTTGTCTTTGGCAATAGAATTTCCTTTTTTTCTTAAAGAGAGTAATATCTTCCTGTTGAAGAAGTCATTTGAAAATGACTCAACTGGCTGAAAAGGGTTCAATGAGCTATATCATTGCTGATGCATGTCTACTTGGGGACCCATATTTCTCTGTCACTGGCACAATGTAACAACAACAACAACAACATAAAAGTCACAGAGTCACTTGATTTGGAGGCAACTCTTCACTTTTGGCCAGCATTTCATGTAGCTAGCATTGCTTGCAAGAATACTAAGTTTTCTTTTTCCTTTCTAACTCCTGGTTTAGCCTTGTTAGTGAAGGCTGGGAAATGGCAGGAGGGCTGGGGTGAGGGGGATGGAGTCCAGGAAGGGAGAAAGGATGTTTTCTTTTGTAGGCAGTGGTGTTAAATTGTAACCAGTGCACCCTTTGTCATTAAATGTTTAAGAGCTTAAACAGAAATAAGTACGTTAGGCCCGCTAGGTGAACAGAAGCTGGTTTTCCTGCCCAGGCATAATGAAAGGCGGTGTTTGTCTGCAAAGTGGTGGCAGCTGCAGTTGTCATTATGAGGAGGCCTTTGGCTGAAACTAGGGCCCAAGGAGGGCTCTTCAGACCTTAGACTTGCCTTCACTCCAGGCTCATGAAGTGCTCTTTCAAATTCTTCTTTCAATTTTATTTTTCTTTTCTCTAAGGTAATGTGGTAGTTACCTTAAATGAGTCTCATCTCTGACCTGTTAAAAAGTAACAAGTTCAGACGGGCCTTGAAACTTTGCCTGCCTCAATTGCTGAGCTAAAGAAGGCTCTTAAAATATGAGCCTTGCCCTGTCTCTAGTCTTCTCAAGAACTGTTTCAAATTCTTACTTTGTCTTTCAATGTTAATTTTTTAATTTTATTTTCCCAAAGTAATATATATGGCAGTTTTCTTAAATGATTTTTTTCTCTCTGATCTATAAACATAAGGTTTCCCCTTTAATTGTTTATCTTAATACTAGTCTAGATTTTTTTTTTTTTTGAGACAAAGGGTGGAAAGGGAGGGAGAAGGGTGAGAATTAATGTTTTTCTTTGTGGTCTAAACTAAACTCTATCTTAGAGCAATGCCCCTGCCTCATTCTCCTGAGTACTATGACTGATAGGCACAAACACCCAGCATCTCAGTTTGTTCTAATCTCTCAGTCTATGGTACCAAGTCTAGCCTGCCCCGTTCTTTTCTGCCATTAATTGTTTGCTTGTTCTTCCCTTTTTTTTTCATGTTAAATACAGAGTAACAAATGCTTTCAAACAAGCTCTATATTTCAGTGGACAAAGAGAACTCCATTAATCTCTATCACTGTTATAATGCATAATGCCATTTTCTTTATATAAATCTTTCTCGGTTTTCTACACACTCAGGACGGAATGACGTTCTCTGGCTGTTGCCTTTCCATTCACACGTTCAACGGATGCAGCTTCAGCCTTTCAGGAATACTGATCTGATATTTTGTCTTTCCTCTAGTGAAAATGGAAACCAGTCCACCTGTTAAAGGCTCTCTCTCCGGAAGAGTGACCCTACCTTGTCATTTTCCCACCCTGCCTACCCTACCGCCCAATTACAACACGAGTGAGTTTCTCAGAATCAAATGGTCTAAGATGGAAGTGGACAAAAACGGAAAAGACATAAAGGAGACTACTGTCCTGGTGGCTCAAGATGGGAATATCAAGATTGGTCAGGACTACAAAGGACGGGTGTCAGTGCTTACACATCCTGAGGATGTGGGCGATGCCTCCCTCACCATGGTCAAACTCCGTGCTAGTGATGCTGGTGTCTACCGCTGTGATGTCATGTACGGGATTGAAGACACTCAGGATTCCGTGTCACTGGCTGTGGATGGTAAGGCTCTCAGATTTGTAAGAAAGGTTGTAGCACGATACCCAGGAAAGCAGTGTGGGCCAGTACTCAAACTCATCTCTTGTTCAGCATATGAACAAGAGGAAAACCATCAACCCAAGAATCTTTGCTTTCCACTGAAACCAAACTTAGTTAAGAATAGGTAACTTTTTGTGAAGCAACTTTATTGATTGAGGCTAGTAATGTACTGTATACTAGAAATAATGAAAACCTCAAGACACAGTATTTAGTTCTTAAACCGTTATTTTAGTGCTAATACCTACTAGTGAAAGGCTATTCTACATTTCAAGTTTGATGTTGTATATATGTTGTCTTAGTTACGTTTCTATTGCCATGATAAAATACCCCAGCCAAGGCAACTTATAAAAGAAAATGTTTACTTTAGGACTGATAGTTACAAAGGGCTATGACCATGATGGCAATGGTCATGTGGCAACCATTAAGGACTTAAGCTTAAGTCCTTACCTTTATGTAAGAGGCAGAGAGCTAACCTGAATTGGTGTGGGCTTTTGAAAGTCAAAGTCCTCCCCCCAAGACACACCTTCTCAACAGGGCCACCCCTCCTAGTTCTTCTCAAACATTCCTACCAAATGGGGACCAACTATTGAAACATATGAACCTCTAGGAAAATTCTCATTCCAAGTATCACATATGTATAAACATACATATATAGATAAAAGACTTTTCCCTTTTTTTCTGTTAATTCTCTTAGTGTGATTTTTGGGGCTACCGAAGACCAAACCCAAGGTCTTGTGCATGCTAGGCAAGTGCTCTCTCACTGACCTATAACCTCAAACCTCCTTACTTTCATTATAAATGCTTATCTGTAAGTTGGCTCAGGAGAAAGATATTTGTGTCCGAGCCTGAAAAGCTCAGTTTGATTCCTGGAATCCACGTGGTAGAAGGGCACGCGTTTACCCATGCCTCCATGCATGTACACACATACACACTGAGTGAAAAAAGCCTTTGAATTTAATTTCAAGAAGTATCATTTAAAAGTTTCATTGAAAAACTAACCATGATTTATATCATAATGTCTTACAAAGGCAATCAATATTTGAATTTGCAGTTCGTTCAGAGCAAGAAATCAGAGTAAAAAAAATATAACTTTAACACTAGTTGCTATCCATTAGGTTTGTAATGACTCATTTTACCTTCATCCCCCCTTTTAATGATGGTTTATATGTCATTTGAGCTTAAGTTAGAAGACAAAGCAAAGAGAAATTGCTTTAATTGGGCACACACATAATACCGCAGCTCTTGGAACCAGAATGTGTTGGCAAGTTATTAAGCAAAACTCTAATACCCAGACATGATGGGACAGATTTTCTTCCAACTCTCAATTTCCCTATAAAATATTTACCTTTCAGAAATACATAAAAGGAGCTTTCTAAAAACTCTTTCTTGTTTAGCCAAAAGGAAATGGCTTGAATTTCAGGGCAACAAACATATTCACTGAGCATCCTTTATCATTAAATTCATCTGTTTCCTGATGTCTTTGTATCCACTCAATCCCTGAGATCTTCTTATCCCTTAGTTCCTCATCATTAATTTCAGTTTGTCTAAGACTGTCTCTTCATATACATGTATATGCATAACATATATTGCATACATTCACTCTCTAAAATTCTCAGACTTTCATAGCTTCTTATTTTTTTTTTCTCATCATTAAAGACTTAGCAAAGGATTTGCCTCTTGCTGCTCACAAACAATGAACATCCTCCACCTAATCTTCTTAGCCCCATGCTGTCTTCAGGTTAGTCAGCAATTGCAGACACTTACCTTACATATGGATTGATAGTCCCTGCCTTTGGCAAGACCCCCTGCTCTTTTTCTTCTTAGTACCAGTATTCAGCACCGGTGGAAGATTTATAATTCCCCAAATTACTTGGAACTTTCACCACTATAAACTAATTTAAACCCATTCAAGTTCTTACTTAATGCTTAAAAGTTACTTTAGGATATTTCTCACGCTTACTAGATACAGGGTGTGTATGTAGAAAGGCCACATGAAAGTAGACTGGCATTTGGTGACATTTTGAGACATGAAAGATGAAAAACAGGAAAAAGAATGCTCCTTGCCAGTCAGTCCATCTCTAAGTTGCTATGTAGCTCCCTTTGTGTGGGTACTGATAACAGGCTTATCTGCAAGATGGCTATTTTATTCTTCCTCAGTTCTTTTGCTGGCTTTTCTTGAGACAGAGACACAATATAAAGAATAACATGAGAGAGACACTCTGATAGCCAGTCTGACTGTGGAAGACAGATCTGTCAACCCCAGGAAATGACTAGGAATCAAAGGAGAGCAGCAGATATCTTGGAAACCACAACTCATTTTAAACAACAAAAGGTGGTCTTGAATACTATGATATGATAAAAATTCACTTCTAAAAGCTGGTTGCTCCAATCTGTATTTTTGGTGACTTCCCTGGAATATTATTTTGATGATTCATATTTCCCCCAGATAAATATGGATAGCATGTTAAATTGCGAAGAAAGGACTGACAGTTCCACCCCTTAGCTGCTCTTTCTTCAGTTCTTTGACAGTCATTTGAAACCTAGAGCACGGTTTCTCCCTACTTCCTTAGCAATACTTAAAATACAACAAAGCGGAACCTGAGACAAGCATGCCTTGCTTCTACCTGGGAAGTGCGAAGAACTTTATTTCAGGCCTCTGTTGGCATGGAAATTGTAGACTTGCCTCAGTCATAGCAGACACAAAACTAATATGAGCTAGACAGTGGATGTGGCGTATATCCATACAGTAGACAGTGCACTATAATCTACCCAACTTTCAGATCAAATAAATATTAGATCACTGGATAAGACAGGAGATTACGGTTCAGAGAATTGAAGTAGTCTATGAAGAAGAAGCAAACGATGACTGAAATAGGTATTGTCACAGGTATAGCCTGGTGCCTTACCACACTGTCTGTGAAATCAAATGTCACAATGCTGCATGATTTAAGGATGTAGCATGAAGAGCAGGACCCCTATGTAGGTGGCATTTTTAAATGCCTTCATTCTACAAGAGTTTTGCATCGTAAAATAATTAACTATGATAATGTTATTAATCGGTATATTACTTCATTCTGAAATTTTGCACAATACAATGGGGATTTGAACACTGAAACCGTCTATTGTTTGCTGTCTTTGCAGGAGTTGTGTTTCACTACAGGGCAGCGACCAGTAGATATACACTGAACTTTGCAAGTGCTCAACAGGCTTGTTTGGACATTGGGGCAGTCATAGCCACACCAGAGCAGCTCTTTGCTGCCTATGAAGATGGATTTGAGCAGTGTGATGCAGGGTGGCTGTCTGATCAAACTGTTAGGTAAGAGGCCTGGGCCTGAAAGCTTTTCAGTATTAATATGCCAGGGACAGTGCCTCTCACCTTTCCTTTGCTTTCCTAGATATCCCATACGGGCTCCCAGAGAAGGCTGTTATGGAGACATGATGGGGAAGGAAGGGGTCAGGACCTACGGATTCCGCTCTCCCCACGAAACCTACGACGTGTACTGTTATGTGGACCATCTGGATGGTAAGACATTTAGCTTTCTAGAGCTTCCTATGAATGTAAGAGAAAACCAGACAAGAGCATGGAGCGAGTCTCCAGGCTTGTTTGCATTCCACATGGCAGCATTTTATTTCCATGCCTGTATGATTTTGTGGTAAGATAAGCCAAAATTAGAGTGGGAAGGTTAGGAGGGCGATGTAAATGGTTATGCAGGATAGGCTCTTCCCAGCCATGCTGCCTTTTTAGAGCATTCAGAATAGAAAACTGGTAGGTTGGCACCTATTTCTGTGAGAGGCAGGTAGAAACCCTGTAGTGACAAGCTGCTGTGACTCCAAGTGAAGATAAACACAATTCCCAAAGGCGGTAAACACTATCAACCGGCAAATGAGGTGGTATCAGATTTCTTCTCCAGTCTCCTTTGTGACATGGAGTTTTCAGAGAAGTCATTCTTCTAACCAATCCACACATTCAAAGTGACATCAAAAACACCTACTGTTGTAGGTAGCCTGCAAGTTAGGGACCTGAAATTCAATGTATTTCCAGGGACCTGAAATTCAATGTAGATAAAACCTTTTCTTTCGAAGATGGCAGAGTCTGGTTAATTTTAGCTCTGTCGTTTCTCTCTGCCTGAGTAAAGAGTGTTTGAGGTTACCAGTGAAAGTATCTAACGGGTTCTAAGCTGGTTTCCAAAACAAGGTAGGAGAGATGATGTTTTCCACGTTAGAGGCTGTAGACCTGGGTGAATGGAGCCGATAAATGAGGCAGACTAAAGTCTCATGCGTTGGTCACCTTTATTTGGAGCATCAGACCTTGAAGAGTAATCACATGAGTACAACCACAAGGACAGGCTGCGCATGGTGGGCAAGCTCCATGTGGCAAAACATGCTTTTCCATAGAGGCTCCTAAACAAGGAACCATAGCCAGTAGCAATGAATAATTTGAAGTTAGCATACTCCTATCCAGTACACATGGTAGGCACACAAAAACACATAACAAGAACAGTTTCATGTTTTCAAAGAAACTGAAGTCTCAAGACTCTTGTTTTCTTGGAGTTTTCTCACAAGTTTTCAGAATTCTCTATGTACAACTCCATCGTTGGACTGTCTTCCAACAGGGTTGAAAAGGATTTTTATTTTATATTGGCAGTTATCTTAGAAGTCCAAGTCTATAAATAAATGATGTTAAATTGGCTTAGTCTTGCATTTTGACAAGTATAAAATGAGGTTAGATGAGACAGTCCCTTCCAGCATTAAAATTCTGTGATTCCGTTTGATGTTTTTATTTGTTTGTTCGTTATTTTGAGTTTGGCTATGTTGGCCAGGCAAGCCTCATACTCCTGGACTCAAAAGGTCATACCGTTTGACCTCTTGAATAGCTGGGGGTCAGGCATGTGCCGCTCTGCCAGGCTTTGACTCTACAATTCTGTTCACTGAATGAGTCGTTACGAGATGTGAGCACTAGGCTATAAACAGCTCCCATTTTCCTTACACATTAATTAAATGTGCCTTGAAGGGTACATTAGCATTCTTGTTACACTGATTTTGATACCAGTAAGTACGTTTTCTAAGTAACAGATTTCAGTGCCAACACCTCTTGGTTTTGTACATGGGCAAAGGAAGACATAGATATTAGCCAAAATACTATTGATGCTTATAAAATGTTGTAATAGGAGTGGCGGGGCTGTGTCCCTGGCACCTGGCCGCCCACATGGCTAGCTTTATACCCGAAATAATTACATGGAAACTGTATTCTTTTAAATACTGCCTGGCCCATTAGTTCCAGCCTTTTATTGGCTAGCTCTTATATATTGATCTAACCCATTTCTAATAATCTGTGTAGCCCACAAGGTGGCTTACCAGGGAAGATCTTAACCTGCAGCTGTGTCAGGTGGGAGAATCATGGCGACTCCTCACTCGGCTTCTTTCTCCTAGCATTCTGTTCTGTTTACTCCAACCACCTAAGGGTTGGCCTATCAAATGGGCCTAGGGAGTTTCTTTATTAATTAACCAATGAAAGCAACAGATTAGAAAGAAATCTCTCCCACATCAATAAAATTAGAACCTTCCTCTTCCTCTTATTTTAACTGATTAAAATATCTTTAAAATAGTTTTTAATAGCAGGGGTTTTTTTTAATGGTTACTTGGAATACCTGGCTCCAGAAAATACATTTCCTACTGCAATCTCAATATGGTGGAAATTTGTATCATGCTTTTAGATTAGAATAAGATTTCTCAGGACTTCAATGCATGTATCTGAGATGCTGCTAAATCTGCATCAGAGCCAGAGGTAGTTTATGAAAGATATTTGTGAGATCCAATCGATTGGAAAGAACTCTATCAACTCTTACTGATATGGTGAACATTCAGGCACAAATCATAAGCCAAACTTCTTGATGTAAAGTCAGGTTTGTGTACTCAGGGATCCTTCTGTTGGTCTGTTCTCCAATGTCCCTCAAAGGTGCTGCCTGAATTCTGCTTTTTAAAGGTTGTAGACATTTTGAAAGTCTGGATGGTAGGAGTCTGCCAGAGATCTCTTAGCCACATTGTACCAGTTGGGAGTTGTCTCTCACCGTCTACCTGCAAGTGCCATTTTTGGTGTTCAGTAATTAGATTCTGTCAGAGAGTAGCTCTCTGTATATGTATGAAACTTACCATGAGGAAGGATTTGTCTGTCTGTCTGTCTATCTATCTATCTATCTATCTATCTATCTATATCTATCTATCTATCTATCTATCTATCCATCCATCCATCCTCCCTCCCTCCCTCCCTCCCTCCCTCCCTCCCCCTCCCTCTTTCTTTCTTTCTTTCTTTCTTTCTTTCTTTCTTTCTTTCTTTCTTTCTTTCTTTCTTTCTTTCTTCTTCCCCAGGCTGTGTAGACCGGTTTGGCCTCACACTCACAATCGTCTGCCTTAGTCTTCCCGGTGCTGAGCTCTCAGGCCTGTTTTTGTTGTTCTCAACTGAAGTGCCTTTCTACCTCTGTCCTCATTCTTATTTCCAAGGCAGGTGTGCTATATAACGTTTGCTTCTGTCCCAGTGTAACCCAGCTCGATTGTATAATGTTACTTGATATAAATATTTCACACCTTTGATGACTACAGTCTTGTTGTGTGGAAATATAGCATGACAAAATCAACAGACTTTGAACCACGTTGTTTTAGTAGATAAAAGTTGGAAGCTAGAGACCAGAATCAATACAAACAGTATGTCAAACACTTGTTAAAATCTGTGTCAACAGAGCAGCCAGGCTTTTGTTTCAGACATTTGATGGTTCTGGGGACACCACTGTGTTTATAACAACCCTGTTGGGGAAGCCTTTTCTCCCTTGTGCATTGCACTTAGGAAATTGAGAAACTCTTTAGACACTGCTCTTTTCTCTCACTTTGAAATTGAAGTGGAATGACGGTTAAATAAACTTTTATGGCTGGTGATATAAGTGGAAGGCCACACTCATTCCCACAAAGTTTCTCCCATTCCTGTCTAAAAGTTCTGCCTGTTAGCTGAATTGAATTGACAAAAATTTGTGTAAAGAGTTGACAGCACAAAATTACTTCTGTTTTTTTTAAAATTACTGTTCTAATAAAAGTTATTTGAAAGTGAGCCAGAATGCCCCAAAATTGGTGCATTCATAGATTTAATAATTTCTGCCCATATTTAGTTGTGTTCAGCGAAGCCAAGTATATGAGAGATGGTGAAGGCAGTTGAAGCTGTAGATACTGACACTAATTTTTCTTTAAATTTAGTTATCATGAAATGTTACATTAGCAGAACATTAAGCATTTTTTGCTTTCGTAATTTAGAATGTCATATGCACATTGACATTTTTCTTAAAAGTTAACTAATTATATACATTATAACCAGTTTTCTGACTTTTCTAACGTGGTATTTATAGCATAATTTGGCACTTGAATAGAATATTCAGTTTTACTTTGAAAAAACAGCTGAGAAAGCATAAAAGGGCCTATATATCAGCTATGCCCACTGGTGAGCACTTCAACATTAGCTCGTGTTATTAAAAACTGTTCTAGAGTTTGTGTTTTGTTAGATATGAGTTAGGACTAGAATAATGTTATTAAAAAATCAGTGGGAACTAGGAGTTAAGATTCATGAAATAATCATTATTATATGTAATCTTCCTTTTCCTATCAACTGAATTTGGAAGATGTTGAGATGCCTTTAAAGTAGAACTGAGATGATAAAATGATTCAGAAAAATAGATAAAATTTTGAGACCCCAGAGGGCCTGGATTTGTGATGAGGTTACATAAAGCTATTATAAATTGAGCATGTATTTAATATGTAGCCTACAAGGCATTATCACTTAGCAACATTAACTTGAAAAATGCCAGTTGTTGCTATTATCTGAGAGAATGGCTGAATAGACTCTCTGGCCTAATGCGGATGCCAACATGGTAAGAAACTGAACTGTACATTGTTGACTCTGGAAAATGTTGAAACTCACAGTTCATATTATGATTCTATGAAATACATGCTACTTTTACATCACTGTAAGTCTGATAGTCATAACTCAAGCCATAGCCTACTGGGGACCAGCACTACTTAGGAAGGGTGAAAACCCTGTTGAAAGCAGCCTCAAGAGGAGGTTCCTTTCTTCAGCATCGGTACAACAAAAGTCGAGCTAGTCATGGTGCTATCTGCCTTTAGTCTCAGCATATAGAGCTCTGTGAGTGTATGGCCAGTTTGGGCTACACTGTGAGTTCCAGGCCAAGGAGGAGTACGAAGTGAGATCATTAAAAAAAATAAAATCAGTAAATAAAGTATTTTTAGAGAAATTGCAATGTTGGAGGGAAGGTGGGCAGAAAATCCTTCTACTAGCCTAGGCAGTATTGGCATTTGATACCTGCTCTGAAAGGGAGTCATACCCATCACACTCTAGGGTAGGCTCCACTCCCAAGAGCAGCTGGACAACTCAAACTGTGCTCAATGAGGGTAGATGTGGGAAGATCTGGGAGGGGAGTAAATGTGATTTAAAAACTACATTGTATGAAAGGTTTAAAGAATTAATAAAATATTATTTAAAAAGAAACACCTTGGTGCAGTTCTACCCCACCATTTACTTCTTGTCAGGTCATGGGCAAATTTGGCATCTTTTAAGCTTTAATGGTTACTTCTTTTGTGAAATTTAGGACAATTTAGAGTATTTACTTTTGAAGCATGGTACGGAGATTGAATGAGATAGTAAGAGTTGCTTTTACTACGCTGGATGGTACCAGGTTAGTGATTAATAAACCATAGCTGCTGTCTACTTGTGAAAATGAGAGGTTCTTTATTCCCACTGCAGACAGAGCTGAAAGGCCCTTGAAGCCACACCTTCCTGTATTAGGCTATATAGGAGGTGAAGTTTTCTAGGAATGAAGGTTGTTAAATGTTGAAAAGTCTTTGGAAACTACGAAGTTTCATCCCTAGAGACTTCGTAAAAATAGATTTGATGGGAGGTGTTAAAAGTTCAGCGCTCTGTCAAAGCCAGCTGGAGTCATGGCACTTTGAAGGGTGAATGGATCAGCTGGAAACAGGGCACTGTGAATACGATCATTGTGAATGTAACTTAATACTAGAACATTGTTGAATGTTAAAAGAAAACACTGCAAATAAATGGTTTAATATTATCCCCTGAATCAGTTTGAAATAAATCTGCTCTGATGAGACATTGTCTGCCCATGTCACAGCATTCGGGAGCATTCTGACCTCTGCCTCTCCGCAGATTCATGCACGCACAGACCCACGCCCGTGGTCTTGCTGTTTGAGGGTTGACATCTTTCTGAAGGTGTGCTGTGATTGAAAGTGTTTCTCTGCTGAAGCTGGCAGTGGGTTAGAAGGTTTGTGTGCCTCGCTGTAGCTATATGGCGAGAAGCAATCCCGAAATGAGAAGAGTGGGAACAATTGAAAAGAGCACCCTGTTTCCGCTAATGGAAATATTCCAGCTAAAAATACCTCAAACTTAAAACAAAATCATCCCCCTTTCAAGGAAAATATTTGTTTGGGCTTCTAACTCTAATACGTACTTGTCAGAAAACAGTTGGCTTTTGAAAGTGTTTTATTTTCTCTGCAGATGAATTGAGTGTGACGAATGGGTTCAGAGAGCCTCCCTTTGTGGTTGACCCCTTGAGTTCCCTTGCAAATGAATCAACCCTAGGCTTGCATCCCGACATGACTGACTGCCTCAGAGTTCCCTCTACTCAGGGTAGAGACCTCTGTCCTATCTTCTCGTGGCCTGTGTTTTCTGTGCAGCCCTGCCTTTAGGTTTTGCCTCAGCTCCAGGAGCTTGGTGCCATTCTGGGCCTCAGGCTTTTCCAGAGGCTCCTGGTGTGCTGAGAGACCTTCCCTGAGGATTTTCTCTTTTATCTGTTGTCTCTTTCCTGAGTTCTGATCGGTCTCTAACCTTTATCATCAAGGGACCTTGATCATATGGCAGTAATCACCCCTTAAAAATATTTGCTTTCAGCTTTTTCTGTTGCTAGTCTGTGAATTCTTGGAGGAGAAAACACATACAAATTCATCCTTCTATTCCTAATATATCATTGTCACACAGTAGGTCCTCCATAGATTGAATAAATCAGCAAAATAGATAATTTAATTTCCTATTGTCCTCTATGTAAACTAGAATTTACATGCTCTGTGGGATGAATGGGGCACCAAAGTATTTTATAAAAACAAATGAATCCACAATGAAATGTTAATTTGTAGGTTTGCATGTCTGGCCCCAAACTTTTTCCTCATTTCACACTGGCTTATGTAGGCAGAGACTGTTCGTTTGTTCCCAGCTGCCCAGATCTGAAATAATTACATAGAACTATATTATTTAAAACACGGCTTGGCCAATAGTTTATGCATATCTCTAACTAGTTCTTATATCTAAATCTTAAATTAACCCATTTCTATTAATCTGTGTATCACCACGAGGTCGTGGCCTACCCGCAAGTTTCCAGCATCTGTCTCCTCTGGCAGCCTCAAGACTTCTCGTTGACTCCGCCTGCTTTCTCCTCTGTCTCTGCTTGGAATTTCAGCCTTGCTCTATTCTGTGCTACAATAGGCCCAAAGCAGCTTCTTTAGTAACCAATGGTATTCACAGCATACAGAGGGGAATGCCATATCAGTCTTACTCAGTGTTCTATTGCTCTGAAGAAACCCCATGATCACAAGAACTCTTCTAAAGGAAAACATTTACTTGGGGCTTGCTTACACTTTCAGAGGCTTAGTCCATTGTTATCACGGCAGGAAGCAAGGCATGCAGGCAGACATTGTGCTGGAGAGGAACTGATTGTTCTACATCTGAATCCACAGACAGTGGGGAGAGAGAGACACCTGAGCCAGGCTTGAGTTTTTGAAACCCCAATTGCACCCCCAGTGTCATACTTCCTCCAACAACATCACTGCACCTGCTCTAAGGAGGCCATACCTCCTAATTCCTCACAAGTAATACCACTCCCTACTGACCACACATTCAAATACATGAGCCTAGGGGAGCCATTCCTATTCAAAACATCACATACACTAGTATTTTCCATTTGTGCATCATTTTGTCACTCGCTTTTGGTTTTGTGATTCACGAATGGTGTCTGTAACAGTTCTTCAGAAGATCTATTTTGTATCATAAGTGCAAATCCAATACATTGACTCTGCCATTCCCCTACCAAACATTGCACTTCATGTGTTTTTCCACAAGCACAGACTCTGCCTGGTCGTCACTGCCCCCACCACCTACTCAGACTTTGCCCTTTCTCTATTGTGACTCTGAGTGCATACCAAGCGCCTAACCCTCTGCAGACCTGGCGCATGCTTCCCCTGCAGTGGCACACTGACTGCCATAGAGAACACTCCCCAGATTACTGGTATTAAATAGCTTAATGCTTCCAAAATTTTTTAATTGGCTCTTCTTGTTTACATTGGTATTTCTTTTCTTCAAATGTGACATTGCCAGTTTTTTTTTTTCTGGAAAAAAATATAACTCTCAGTTCAGAAAAGATAATAAGTTTCTGTATTTTATTTCTGAGCCAACATCAAGGGATTGTTGTAGGCATGAACACACATGCCTTAGCCAAGAAAGTCATGATAGAAATTGTAACTTTTTTTAAAACTTACCTTTCTTTCTCTCTTTCTTTAAATTGTTGCTTATTACTTTGTATATTACTTGAAAATATTTTCCGAAGTCTGTGAGGTGTCATTTAGACTTTGACCATTTAAACTAGGACTCCTTTGAAGTTAAGTTTTTAATTTTAACCAAATCTAGTTCATCTATTGCTGTTGTTCTTTTGGTGTCAACACTAAAAAATATTGCCACATTGCAATCATAAAAACTTTCCACTGTGTTTCCTTCAAAGAATTCCATGACTTTTTGTTTGTTGCTGTTTTTGGTTTTCGAGACAGGGTTTCTCTGTGAAATAGCCCTGGCTGTTCTGGAACTTACTTTGTAGATCAGGTTGTTCTCAAACTCACAGGTATCTGCCTGCCGCTGTCCCCCAAATGCTGAGATTCAAAGGCGTGTACCACAATGCTCAGCTGAATTTCATGACTTTTTTATTTTTTTGCTTTTATTTTAATTCATTTTGAGTTTCTTTTTATATATAACATTTCCATTTAATGAGTTTTCCACCCTCTTGAAAACAAATCAAGCAAACATATATTTATGTGGGGGCTCTCAGTCCTACCATGCTGACCTACTTGCCCAAACTTATCCCATTTATTGTCTTTTCTGTTGTGATTTTTGCTATAAAACCTCTTATAGCACAGGCTGGCCACAGCATTTCTGTGTAGTCAAGGCAGGCCTTGAACTGATCTTCCTCTCTCTGCCTCCAAGTTGAGGGTGTAGATGTAACACTTAATGCTTGGCTTATATTATGAATTGCCTTTGTTGCTATAGTTTTGTAGTTAAGTTTGAAATTGGAACATGTGAGACCTCTTCTGTTTTTCTTTTCCAATGTAGTTGCTATTTGGAGTCTCTTGGGTTCCTAAATTAATTTTAGAATCAGCTTGCCAATTTCTACAAGGACGTCAGCTAGGATTCAGTAGACATTAAGTCTCCAGAGCAAGCGGGAGGATTTTGCCGTCATACCAATTGGAAGTCCACGAACATAGGATGCTTTTCTTTGGGGGGGGGGGTGGTTAAATATTTGATTTCACGGAAGAAATCAAATTTTGTTTTCAGAGTATAAAATTTGCAAAAGTTTGTACAATTTATTCTTAGTATTATATTTTTGATATGAATGTAAATTAATTTTTCTTAGTTTCTCTTTCTAATTATCTGCTTCAAGTGTTTAGCAATCAATTGATCTCCATGTATTTGTCAGCATAACTGTACCCCATCTACCAGTGCTAATTTACGTTTTTGTCTCAACATTAGCTTAGAACAAGTGGGAAATTCTGAAAGCTCCTATGTCCCTTTCCAATGTCTTGACTCCCAAATGAGAACTACTGGCTCCTGATGCTGAGCTGGGTTCTGACCTTCAGTGAAGTCATTCTGCCAGCCCAGAGCCTTCCTGTCACTGTGTGCAGAAGGCTGGCTGTTCTGCAGGTCTTAAGACCCAATTTTAGTGGAACTGACACACATGTGCACATAGATAGTGACTCTTTCAGGAATCAGTTAACATAGCTGATGAGATGCTACCGCAAGCAGGTATAGTTAATTGATTTGTGACTCATGGGATAATGAAAATTCATTTATTCATTTTATCTTAGTAGTGCATATAGGTGTACACATGCATTTGAGTCAAAATCTGACAGAGAGAGTAAAGGAGAAATCCTTTGAAAAAGTTTAAGTCAATACGTCGAAGTCAATGATTATGTTGACTTGCTGTTAACACCACTAGGTCTGGCATATTTGGCAAGTGGTTTTGACTCATGGCTACTTAGATGTTCATCTTCTCTGGTTACTTCCTGTTCACTTATTTCAGCCAACAATAAGCTGCTCACATGTAGGGTTTACCCAAATAACAAGGTTATGTGTATACATACATACATACATACACACACACACATACATACACACATATAAATTTTATAGTGAAATTTAAAACAAAAGCAGGGATTTTGCTGGTTTTACAGAACTGATAGTCACAACACCTAGTTGGGTATAACAGGACCAATTGGCATATGTGAAAAAAAAAGAAGCTTAAAATTTTTGATGACACCCAGAAAATTCCCTCATTCAGAAAACCGTGGTGATGCTTCAGCTTTGACCACTGAGAGCAGCCATCAGCTTCCTTTAGTGTCCCAGGATTGCTCTAAACTTAGCTTTCGAACAGTTCTGCTGTGTCTCCTGGGAAGAAGCGTTAACGTCTGAACACCAGGGATCACTTTTCAAGCTTTAATTCGTTTCGTCATTGCTTTCGGGTTCAGTATGTGTCACCTTGTAGTCTGCCAAGAAGTGCCTTTTCCATCCAGCACTCAGAGTAAGGAAAAAGCACAGGCGTGCTCTATTCCACGGAGTCCTGCAGTGGCTACTGGTCAAACTAAAGTAATTTTCCTTAATATTTCTGATGATGGTAATTCCTATGATTAAGAAAGTTCTAGTTTGTGCGATGCCAGCAGATATTAAAATCTAAACAAAATTCCTTCTACCTCTTTCTAGACTAGTGGTTCTCAATCTTTCTAATTCTGTGACCTTTTAAAACAGTTCCTTTTGTGGTGACCCCAACCATAAAAGTATTTTCATTGCTACTTTATAACTGTAATTTTGCTACTGTCATGAATTGTAACGTAAAAATCTAACATACAGGATATCTCACATGAGACCCCTGTGAAAGGGTTGTGACCCACAAATTGAGAACCAGTGTTTTAGATTCTCCCTGGAGAGCTAATCAAAAGAAGAGTAGGTTAAAACGCTTTAAAAAATTCACACAGCTGTTTTGAGAAAGCCACTCGCAGAACTTTGCAGTGGATTTCTTGGCAAAGTATAAAAAAATCATTGTTCTAGGAGGCAGCTGTCTGCTGCATCCAAGATTACCTTGATTGCTCAGGTACACGTGCGTATGAGAGGCAATAGAGTTGTCCTATTCTAGTAAAGTTTAAGTTTCCTTACCAAAGGCTCTGTGCCTGCCTCCTAAGCGCCAAAGACAGTGCTGGGGTACAAACATATGAATTTTCCTTATTTTCTGGAAGACATGCCTCTGTTGCATAAAAGAGATGACTTCCTCCATTTGGTTTAACTTGCTGACTTAGATACGTGACTAATGAACTGTACCTTGGTCCTCTTCTTTACTCACTGTCCTTGATAGAACCACGGGAGGCAGCTGGCTGCGTACTTGGATTGCTGTCTCCTGTTTTGATTCTGTCTGGTAACCTGGTTCACTTTTTCAGTTTCTGTGAACAGGCTTCCTAGTATCTACCAGATTTTAAGATTTCTTCACTATGAATCACTTGTGAATTCTCTATTTCATTGAACTACGTGTCCTTGGAGCAAAAATTTCCAGAACATTTCAGGAGATGAACCCATTGACAAATGTCCTGCTTGAATATTTGGAGACAGAGCAGGTGTGGCTTTCCTTGGGTAGGGAGTGTGATGGCTCTGGGCTGAGCATTGACCACGATTGTAGAATACTAAAGCACAGTAATACAGTTGTTTGAGGCAGGCTTTGTTATCATTAGGGCTTAGAGATGAGTGGAGGTAATGTTTTTACTAAAAATACTATGGTGTAGGAATGCTTAGGTCCTTAATTTTGAAGCAGAGTTAAAGTTAATATGTTTTCTTTCCTTTTTCTTATTACTCCAAAATAAGAACTATACCACAGAGGGTGAGTGACTACATTTTATCTTTATGATTATTTTTTTTCTATCCTTGCCTTAAAATAACCTCAAACAATCTTGTTAAATATTCCATTTTCATCCAAGTGGCATGATATGCTCTGTAACTTATTTCAGTTTTTTTAAGTTTTCACGATATTGGGGGCTGGAAAGATGGCTTAGTGTTTAAGAGTACTTGATGTTCTTTTTTTTTTTTATTTATTTATTGAGGATTTCCGCCTCCTCCCCGCCACCGCCCCCCACATCAAGTACTTGCTGAACATAGTACTTGATGTTCTTACAGAGGACCAGATTTAGCTCCTAGAACTCACATTGCCTCGCTTACAGCTGGTAGCTCTAGCTTCAGGGACTCTGACATCTTCGGGCTTCTGAGAGAACATACGCACAGAGAGACACATATACATACATACATGTAAATAAAATAAAAATACATATAAAATGTAAAGTAAATGAAATTAAACCTTGCAAGGTTGGAAATATCCTACAGATAAACAAAGAGGAAATTAATTAGTCTTGGGATTACAGAAGCTCAACTAGTAAAATCATTCTCTGATATTACAGAGAAAAGGGAAGTCATATCCTGCAAATGAGTTAAATCATTGATGTAAGGTTAAATTTGATGTTAATTCTGACACAGAAAGTTTAGTATGTAGTTCTTGATTGGTGAGTAAAAATGGCATTTCCCCTTCTAACCATTTTGGCAATAACTAAATCTTTATTTTAATACCAGCCATGTTTGACCTTTAAAAGTGGGATGTAGTTATCCTGGGGTCATTGTTCCGTATTAGTCATTTCTCTGGTTTTGTTTGTAGAAGTAGAGCTGTCCTTAATGACTGAGATTCTTTGCTTCTGCTGGCTGGCAACTCAATCTTGATAGTCTCAGGGAAGAGTAGTGTTTTCAGAACAGACTGTCAACAATGCAGGCAACTGAGATGCCCGGAGTGATGTCAGCTGTGCCAACAAACCCATGTGTTCTACCTTTGAGGGACAGATGTGGGCATGTCCTCCCTAAATGTGCATCCAATTCCAGGCCAAGCCAAGTGTGATACTGAGAAAAGTGAGGCTGTTCAGGAGGACATCTCCCTCCAGTCTTTCCCAAGTTGCTTTGTGCCAAGTCTATAAATGAAATTCAATGATTGTTGCAGGTGGCACCAGAATTAATTTTATTTAATATGTTTCTTGAGGAGCATGGAGAAAGATACTATTTCTAACAAGAACAAGAGATGTCATTTATTTAACACATATTACTGAGTGTACCCTGTGTAACTGGTAGAATGCCTTTGATGCATTTAAATCTTATGGGAGTAGGGGTTGCAACTGCAGGAGGAGGGGTTGTCACTGCAGGAACAAGGGTTGACACTGCAGGAGTAGAAGTTGGCACTGCAGGAGTAAAGGTTGACACTGTAGGAGGAGGGGTTGGCACTGCAGGAGAAGGAGTTGGCACTGCAGGAGGAGGGGTTGACACTGCAGGAGTAGAGGTTGACACTATAGGAAGAGGGGTTGGCACTGCAGGAAGAGGGGTTGGCACTGCGGGAGTAGAGGTTGGCACTGCAGGAGTAGGGGTTGACACTATAGGAAGAGGGGTTGGCACTACAGGAGGAGGGGTTGGCACTGCAGGAGGAGGGGTTGGCACTGCAGGAGTAGAAGTTGGCACTGCAGGAGTAGAGATTGACACAGCAGAAGTAGAG
>NC_022021.1:10732316-10787316 GCF_000317375.1 Microtus ochrogaster
GAGGGGTTGGCACTGCAGGAGGAGGGGTTGGCACTGCAGGAGGAGGGGTTGACACTGCAGGAGGAGGGGTTGGAACTGCAGGAGGAGGGGTTGACACTGCAGGAGGAGGGGTTGGAACTGCAGGAGTAGAGGTTGACACTGCAGGAGTAGAGGTTGGCACTGCAGGAGGAGGGGTTGGCACTGCAGGAGTAGAAGTTGGCACTGCAGGAGTAGAGGTTGACACAGCAGAAGTAGAGGTTAACACACCAGGAGGAGGGGTTGACACAGCAGGAGAAGGAGTTGGCACTGCAGGAGGAGGGGTTGGCACTGCAGGAGGAGTGGTTGACACTGCAGGAGGAGGGGTTGACACTGCAGAAGTAGGGGTTGGCACTGCAGGAGTAGAGGTTGACACTGCAGGAGGAGGGGTTGGCACTGCAGGAGTAGAGGTTGGCACTGCAGGAAGAGGGGTTGGCACTGCAGGAGGAGGGGTTGGCACTGCAGGAGGAGAGGTTGACACTGCAGGAGTAGAGGTTGGCACTGCAGGAGGAGGGGTTGGCACTGTAGGAGGAGGGGTTGGCACTGCAGGAGTAGAGGTTGGCACTGCAGGAGTAGGGAGGCAGAAGATGCTCTTCATGTGCATTTATGGATTTAAGATTACTGTTGTTACTGTTTGTCGGTCTAGGGGCTATAATAAATAAACTTATTCTTAACCCCATAAAAACAATTTTTCTTCCTCTTTATCTTGCAGCTCTTAGTGTGAATTTTGTTTTCTTTTTCTAGTATAAATTTTGGAATTATAGGAAGAAAAACTGATATGTATATTTTGGCCATTCTTTCCTATGACTAATTTTTTTTTCTCATAAAACTATCACATACTTAGACTAATGGTCCCATTTGTTTTAAGCAGTTGGCTTGTCCCATCTGGCTTAAGTCTACTGTAGATTGTGAATCGACATCCTAAGAACTCTGTGTCCTTATTGTCTTATAATGCACAGAGTTAGAGATCGCCTCTGAGTTATAGAAACAGGGCCTGGCTTCTGCAATACTGGCATGTCAAATGTTACTCCCTGCATCTCAATGTTACTCCTTCCTGTTAAAGTTAAATTTATTTAGGTGTTCTTCAATGTTTCCTCTGACTTTGAGCCATTTGTGCTTATATCTTAAAAACATCATTTAAATTGAGTCAAATTACTTTGAAAAAAATTGTTGACACTGGTTGCCCAAATAAAAATACAGGTTTAACCACTCAAATTTCCAGAATTATATTGCAATATGAGGACAAAAATGAGCAGTTGCCTTTGCTAATTGGATCTAGTGATGAGCACAGCAAGTGTTCAGGATTTGCTTGCTAATCGATCAGCAGGTATTAGAGCATATTGATCTCGCCAGAAACCCTGCTGACATTTCTGGTGATTTTGTGAAAATTAGAGTATGTGTCTTCTTCTCTGGGTAGAACAAGTAAGAAGAAAGTGAGCAGGGAAGGATTTCCCCCATAGAGGCTATGGTCCCTTTAGCTGTTCAGTGGCACATACTTGGCCTCGTGTTGCTGCGCGACGGTGGCCCACAAAAGTGTTACAGCAACACTGAGTCAGGGATACAGGGCAATGAAGATTTCTTTAATTCTTACTGCTTCTATCCTTTTCCAAATTAGATTTCCAGGGGCTTTTCTTATCTAGAAGTCTGATCTGGATTAATCTGTTTGGGCAGTAGTAATACAAGAGAAGAGGGAGTCAGAGAACTACTGACTAATTTTAGGGTTCTTTGAACAGGATGTTGAAGAATCACTTGGAAAGATCTCATTCTTAATGATTTATCAAATGTTATTAGCAAGTGAATGCTCCACCAACCTTTTGGAAGGAAATATATGTAGATATACAGACACACATATACTTATCCACACACCTACATACACAAACACTTACGTAGAATTAAATTTGTGTGATGTATTATTTTTATTATATGGTAATAATAGCTTTATCGAAGTAACTATGTTTCTACTTGCTTTATTGTCTAAGAAGCTGCCTCCTTACTGCACAAAGACTCATACATCCCCTCCACATTTATCAAAATAGGGACAGAATGAGTAGTAAACCTAAAGTTTTTTCTCCCTCTTCTTGCTCCAGGCGATGTGTTCCACATCACAGCTCCCAATAAGTTCACCTTTGAGGAGGCTGAAGAAGAGTGTGAGAACCAGGATGCTAGGCTGGCTACTGTTGGGGAACTGCACGCAGCTTGGAGAAACGGCTTTGACCAATGCGATTACGGGTGGCTGTCGGATGCCAGTGTACGGCACCCTGTGACTGTGGCCAGGGCCCAGTGTGGAGGTGGTCTCCTTGGGGTGAGAACCCTGTATCGTTTTGAGAACCAGACATGCTTCCCTTCCCCTGATAGCAGATTTGATGCCTACTGCTTTAAACGTAAGTGTTTGATATCTTTCTTAAAAATAGAGATTTAAAAGCTGCAGCAAAGATATTCATTAAGGTTCAAGTAGATGTTGGGATGGATTCTGAATCCTGTACGGTGTGCATGGAATAGAAATAGTTTAGTGACTTAGACGCAATAGACTGGATACCAGAACAAAGGTTAAAACAAGGTAGAGAGTGTGGCAAGTAGTTTGTTCTGAAGGGGATGGGAATGCCAGATTAGAGTCTTCACTGCACTCTGCTTTACCAAACATCACAGAAAATATCCTGGATTCTCATTTCCTATTAGCTGAGGCCTTTAAATGCAGTCTTGCAGTTGGTATAACAATGTAAAGCCAACAGAATCTGAGTTAAGCATTTGAATTTTGTTTATGTTGCCTTTGATATCATTCTCATCAGAAAAAGCAGACAGTTTAAATTTTAGTATCTACAGGTGAGTATTTTTGCTGAAACTGAAAATAATTATGTTCAATTCATACCTAAAAATGAACAATACAATCAAATAATCAATATAATTTATATATCTCATTTAGCTTTGAGTAACGGAATACGTTTCTCTTAGTGATTATTTTTGCTTTTAATTAGTTAAAGTACAATATAGACTCTTTGCAACATGTAGCATTAATTAGTTATGCTTAGTTAAGTTTACCTTTTAAAATTAATTTTTAAATGGCATTCATGCTATGCATATTTTGATTTTTAGATATCCCTAAATTACTTTTAAATATTAACCACATTTAATAGTATGATAATTATAGAGTGTTTAACTAAACAATAACTAGTTAAAACTTTTATGGTAATATTTACTCTAGGGTTTGTATTATGTCAGCTAAATAACAAATCCTTAGATATTCTAGTAACCTGGTGAGATTTCGACATTGACTAATATAGTAATTAAATGTCTATAAGACAGGAAGTGTTTGGAACTAGCTTACTAATTCTTCTTGTTGGAGCAATAGGTAACTAAAACAATTAGAAAATACACTAGTTGGTTATTAATTGGTTTCGAGAGTGAAATATGCAGGCATGTTTTTAGGGAGAAAAAGACAGAGCCACGAGCCCAAGCAGTGTGTCAGAAAAGGTCTTGGATCCCTGAACTAATAGAAACGTGGAAAGGTTTCGTTCACAGACTTCTGTCTCTCCACTAGGCTGCCTCTGCCTAAATCTCAGCTTTAGACTTGCGTCTCTGTTATAGCCATATGTTGTGTATTAGCTTAATTCAAGCTGGCTGATCCATGAAAGGCCTAGCAAATGCTAGCTTTTCTTCTCAGGCATTGAAACTAAAACCAAAGTTTTTTATAATGTCTTTTTTTTTTAAATAAAAAAACAACAATAATAATGAAAAGTCTTATCTTAAATATAGTCATATATGCACGTATGCATAGACTGCATGCATATTAATTTGTGCCAAATTCTTTCATTAATGATATTCATATAAATCAGGTTATAAAATGACTTTCCCCTTAAGTTACTGATGTGATGAAGGAACAGGCTTGGGCTGATGGTGAGAAAGGGATGGGACTGGAAAAGTTCTAAGGGGGGAATAGAGGGTTTGCTCTGACTATTGAACTTCACTAATTTTTCCTGCACTGCATAAAATTAACAACAGGAAATAAAACCACATTTTTTCCTTGAGGGTAGAATGGAAACCCAAGCTTATCTGTAGCCATAGAGAGTATTATTAAAGAATTTATCCTGGCAGATTTTAAATTCTTATCTAAATAAATTTACATGGATACATAAAAAGAAAAACCCTTAGATTTAAATAGGTTGGCCACATTAAATTTAACTTACATTAAATACAAAAGTGGTTGATATTTATTTTTTCTATTCATTTACATAAATAGAATTTTGGAATAAATTCAGTAATATTTCCCCTATGTAAACTGAAGTACAGATTTTTGTTCATTTCTTCTGTCCTTAAGACTGTCTTTCCTAGTTTGTTGATCACAGAAGAGGTTAGAAAGTGGCAGTGGCAACAGCTTCTTCCAGCTTCTAGTGCATTTTGCGATACTTCTTTTTAATAGGTGTATACTTAAAGATTGAAATTATTCCCAGATGATTTGTCTGATGTCCAATTTTCCTGTGTAGTCCTGTGGTCACCAAGCATGCCCTCCTCTGCAGCCCTTGAAGTGGTGACTGTGTTGTGCAGCTGTCTTGTTAAGTTGAAGAAGAGATGCTTGCATGCTGTAAAGCATTGGTTTTGTCAAACATGGAAAGTCGGTTTTTAGGCCACGTAGTAAATAGATAGTTCAAATCTTATTTTGTTCTAATTCCTCTTCCTTATAAAAGCAGTTAATAGCACACATATAATAGCTGATAATGTGCAGATAGAAATTAGCTGGCCAAATAGATTTGAAAAACAGGCAACTAAATGCCTTTTAAAAATAACCTTTCTAACCCATTCTGTGATAAAAACTGTCTACTTCCTAATTTTCTTTGGCTTCAGGATTAAAAACATTTTATGAAAGAATTTAGTTCAGAGTTTTGAAATTTCATGTGAAATATCTCCAAATTTAAATGAATCAAAATAATTGAAGACTTTTGAAAATTTCCTAATGCATGTCATTAAGGATCTCCATGTGAGGGAAAATGCCACATTTCCTAAAAAAGTCATTCTAATATTCTTTAGCTCTCACTCTTAAGTTTGTTTTTAATCAAAGTTTTAACATCAGAATTTGGGCTATTCTTTTTTTAAGTTGTTGATCGAATTTAAAAAAGCAGCATTTCTACTGAATATAGTTCCTTGATTGTCTCTCTACATCTCCTCCAACTTGAACAATTCCATTGATGACAGTTATAATGTCTAAACTTCAAGTTACCATTTGATCTGGTTTTGTTCTTCTTGTTTCTCCTTCTCTCATTAGATTTGGAACTATGGTCTAGAGCAGGTTCAGTTGGTTCCCCACACTTCACACGCTTTCATGTTTATAATTAGGCTATTCTAATCTATGATCACATCATTGATTTTTTTTTTGTACCCTAAACAACTATATGCCATTAGGTACCAAATGGAATAGTTCTTATTTTGTATTTCACAATGTTTCCTGCTGATTGACTGACTTGATTTACCATCCAATCACTTGTAGAGCTTTAAGCTGGCAGATAAATTGAATCCTACTGTATCAATATGACACATTCCTCACGTGTGACCTTCTAGTCGCACTGTGGAACACCCACTGACTGCTCTTGTCCCTTGTCCCCGTGTTCACATCCACACATGGTTCGCATATAAAAGGCTCGAGTCAGCGTCGGCCATTTCTCTAAAATGTAGATAGTGTAGGAGCTAAACAGGCCACTATGCTGGTGATATGGGTTTCCATTGTGTTAGGAAAATGGGTTTCCATTGTGTTAGGAAAGTCTGCCTCATGTGTCATGATAGAAGAAGCACGGAAAAGATAGTCCATAGGGTGTAGAACACCATAGCGTGCTGATGTGAAACATCTGTGTGGCAGACAGCTGCAAAGATTGCAAGGGAGTATTTGTGGGAAAGAAAGCATGCTGATTTTTGTTGGCTTCCTCAATAATGGCATTGAAAAAAAAATAGGAGTTTTTCAAAATCCAAGTGTCTAATGTGAATCAAACTAAGGGAGGAGATACTTGTACAACAATCTAGAATTTCATTCTTCTCTTTAGAATAATTGTCAGGAAAGTAATGCAATGGTTTTTATTCTTAGGCTATTTCTTTGTAGGTGGTGTTTTAAAAGATTGTTTCCTTTTTTTGGGGTGGCTGAAGCAAGTGGCACACATCAGATACACGGAGTTTTGATGGCAGTCAGCTGTTAGGGTTGATGAGAAAAGTTACCCAACCCCAAAAGGAAGTCTGAGGTTTTCCATCTCAAGTCACAGAATTAATTAACTTAATTGTAAGCAGACTTTCTTAAATAGGACTCTAAAATTATTAAACCCTCCTTTCCCCCTGAAAACAAAGTCACATAAATCCTGGCTTTTGTAAGACAGGCACAACGAGACTCAATGCTCTCACCTTACTGTGCAGCGAGGCTACAGGAGAGAGACAGAAAATTAGTCATAATTGACAATGACATGTGCTTATTTGATTTAAAAAATCTGAGTCCATTTTTAAAATGCTATAAAAATATTTCCTTAGGATTAAATGGAGAGTTGCTAGCTGGAACAGGAGGACTAGAGTCACAGACTTTCTCTTGGATCCAGTGCGATGCCACCTTCTCCTAAGTTAATTTCATTGCTCATGAAAAATGCTCTGAGGGGAAAAGTAAAATTACAATTCTGCTGTTATTAATAATAATATGATTGAATTTTCTCTAATATGAAAGTGCCTAAGAGTTTGTATTATGTTTCCATGGGAACATTCTCCATACATATTTTTTACTATTTCCCTAAAGAATGCAGTTATAAGACAAACATCAAATCTGGCAGTTAAGTGAGATAACCATGATGGAATTTCAGAGGATAGAGAATTCAATTAAAAGAAAACTAGTCAGACACATTTTAGGTCTTTAAGTTGTTCTTGTCAATCAAAATTGACTAATGTTCGTGCCAGGAAATAAATGCAGAAGCAGCTTACTGCTATTTTTTTTTAAAAAAAGGGGGGGGAGTTCATATAATATTCTTTCCAAGGTCCCAATATTCTTTTGGGTTAATTTCTTTTTAAGTATAAAAGGATAAGCACGGACGGATTTTTAAAGAACATATGTTATTGTGTAAATGAACACCATATTTTCACCAGAACACTGATGTTTTTGGACTTTTAAAATGGTTTGGAGAATATCAAGCGATAATAACAAATTCCAGCCCCTCCCCCAAATTAATACTTATAGCCTTGTTCAGATTTAGGATAAAATAGTATTAGCTTATCATGGAATTCTGACAGAACAGGTGAAGGTTTTAATAGGCAGCCAATTTTGATTCTCAGTGGTTCTTTTTGGGGGGAAGATCCAGTCCTTAGAGTTTCTTGAGGCAACAGTTTCTTTTCTTTTCTTTTTTTTTTTTTTTTTTTTTTTTGGTTTTTCGAGACAGGGTTTACTCTGGTTTTGGAGCCTGTCCTGGAACTAGCTCTGTAGACCAGGCTGGTCTCGAACTCACAGAGATTCGCCTGCCTCTGCCTCCCAAGTGCTGGGATTAAAGGCGTGCGCCACCACCGCCCGGCTGAGGCAACAGTTTCTAACAGAGAGGACCAGCCTTACATACATGGCCACTTCACATCATAGAATGTATCAAGATGGCGGACGTGGGTTCCTTGCAGCAGTTCCTTGTAAATTCACTGGCAACTCATTTTTGATTTTAGAAAGTACTGATTCTTTTGGAAAACCCAGTCTTTGTACACTAAGATGCTCCATTTCCTGTGTTAAGAAATACTTTTATTTATAACATTGTCATTTATATATACAGCTTAAATTTCCTTAATTCAGTCATTTTCGATAAGCCTGGAGCTATTATAAAGTAGCCTTTTATAATGACAAGTGTACTTTATGTAGCATGTGCTCACTCTGTGATGATCCAGGAATGCCCCCACCCCCAGGAATTTGTAATGACAGGCTGAAGACTATCTTGTAGCTACTTTCTTTACTATATTTGTGTTTCATGCTAACATAAGACTGAAACCAAGGCCCAGGATAAGTACAAACACAGTGTGCAGATCGCTCAGCAAACAGTAGGACTATAGCAAATGCCAAACCAGCCTCTGCCAGACATGCTGTATGGTCTGCTGGCAGCATGCCTCCAGAGTTGAAAGGAAGATGAAGTCAAATGTCCAACACCTGGAACCAAATGAAGAGCCGGTATTAAAAGTTTAATATCCTGTTTTTATGAAAGTCTACACATTATAGACAATGTCATGGTTTATTTGTCACGTGGTTCCATTTGATGTGGCTTTCTGTTGTTTTGCAGTCTGAAACACTCCCTGTCCCCTGAGACACTTTGCAGCTTGAAAAGAAGGCAATATTTGGAGAAAGCTAAGCAGCAGGGGACATCCGTCCCCAGATAACAAAGCCAAGCTCTCCTTCTAAGTTTTGTGGTGCTACTGTAGATCGTTACAGATAACCATTTATGAAAATTCTGTGTTAGTAGCCTTTTGGCATCCACTTATCTTAAAACACACGATGTTCATTTATTTTTGTGAGAACAATTATTTGTTCAATCAAGTATAATAACACTTGCAATACAGTACAACTTACCAGTTTATGATTATTAATTAAGTGATCACTTATCTTCTTTTGCATTAATTTCAAGTTTAGATTTTAGACTCCTTTGTATCAGAGATCACTTGGTCCACTTAAAACACTGGTCATGCAATTCCATATTCGTGACTTGTCTAATTAATTCTTTGAAATTATTTTTTAGCTAAACAGAATATATCAGAGGCAACCACCATTGAAACGAATATCCTCGCAGAAACTGCATCACCCAGTTTACCCAAAGAACCACATATGATACCTGACAGAGCTACACCAATCTTTCCGTTAGTCACCGAATTACCTATCATTACCACATACTTCCCTCCTGCAGGAAATATAGTCAATTTTGAACAGAAATCTGTAGTCCAGTCTCAGGCTAGCACAGACATATTAGCCACCGAGTCACCCACACCTGCTGGGAGTACCAAAAACCACTGGGATGTGGATGACTATTCACCTTCTGGGCCAGAACCACTTGGGAAGCCAGATATATCTGAAATTAAGAAGGAAGGACTCCAAAGTACAACTGTCATCTCCCAGCATGCTATTGGCTCACAGGATGGAACTACAGAAGATATGCAAACATATGAATCAGTGACACAGATTGAACAAATAGAAGTGGCCCCATTAGTGACATCCACAGAAATCACAAAGCACATTTCTTCCAAGGAACCGCCAGCATCTGAAGCAACATTGAAATCCACAGAAGTGACCCTGGAACAGAAAACTGAAATGTCAACGGTTGGCACCACTCCCGAAGTGGTGACCACAAGTCAGTATGGATTTACCTCGAGAGATGGTGAGAGTGAAGACAGAACACTGACAGTTAGGTCTGGTCAGAGCACCCGGGACTTCAGCCAAATACGCGAGGTCGTCACGGTATCAAAGACATCAGAAGACACTACCTACTCCCAGCCAGGGGACTTAGAGTCCATTTCAACGTCAACAGTTGCTTCACCTTTAACTATGCTTGACATAGATGGATCACTAATACATAAAGAGAAAGAACCAAAAGACAAAGTGACCGAAGATTTTTTTGGTCAATCACAGCCTACAACCCCTTCGCCATCAGAGCATATTACAGAAAAAGAGTTGTTTCCCTATTCTGGTGACATGGTATCAGTAGAGGGAATATCCACAGTTGTTTATCCTTCATTGCAAACAGAAGTGACAGAAGGAAGAGAAAGAACAGAAACACCAAGACCAGAACTAAAACAGGAAGCGTACACAGTTGATGAGATACAAGAAAAGATCACCAATGATCTATTTATAGGGATAACAGAAGAAGGCTCATCTGGGATGAAGCTCTTTACATCTCCCTCAGAACAAATTCATTTTACAGAACCTTCAGTTGAAGAATCTGTTTCCCCAGCGTTGACGACTGGAAAGTTAAGCGTGAAGCCAACAGAAGCCAGAGATGTAGAAGAAATGGCAACTCTGACGAGATTAGACACAGATACGTCAAAGCCCTCCCGAGATGTTACAGCAGCCCATTTGACCCACAGTACTTTAAATGTGGAAGTGGTCACAGTATCCAAATGGCCATGGGAAGAAGATAATTCAACTTCAAAGCCTTTATCCTCAACAGAGCTTGCCCACTCTACTGCATTGCCCCCCGTCTTACTTAGCACCGTAGGAACAAAGGGAAAGGCTAAAGAAACCCCAAGTTTTCCACATGTAGGAGACCAATATACTCTTTTCCCAGATAGTACTAGAAAACCATCAGAAAAGGTTCCCGAGGAAGATTTCCCATCGGGAGAATTCACAGTTCCTTTTCAGCCAGCTCCATCAGTTGGTAGTGCTGATGAGTCAACTTTGAGAGAGTCTACAACTGAAGATGGGGTGCTTCCCACCACAAGCCCAGAGGACCGAGTCATCACTGCAACTGCGGAAGGAAGTGCTTGGGGTGAAGATGCAGATGCCTCCAAACCACTGCTTACTCTCCCCCCATTTGCACACACCTCCTATGTGGAAGGATTGGCCTTTGTTAATCACAGCAGCACCCCAGAGCCCACTACTTACGTGGACAAGTCCTACACCAGTCCTCTTTCTGTGATTCCCAAGACAGAATGGAGTGTGTTGGAGTCTTCTGTTCCCCTAGAATATGAGGTTTTAGGCAAATCCGATCAAGATATGGTTGAACAGACTCACCTAGAAGCCACCACGCCTCCTGAGGCTTTGAGAACAGCAGAAACCACACAGAGAGAAAGCCTGGAAGAACTGCAGACTGTAGGGAGCTCCTTTCCTGTTCTCAGTTCTACGGCAGTCATGACCAAGGAGACAGTGGCATTTAAAGAAGAGGGGGAGGGATCAGCATATACTGTCTCTGAAGACACATGGGTGACAGGTTTGGAGAGAGTCCCCGGTTTAGAAACTACTCCCGCTGGAACAACTGAGCGTGGTACATCTTATCCACCCGGTACAATAATGCAGCCCAAAGTGGAAATGGAGACAATGGTACCCCTAGTATCAACCATTAGGCCAAAGGAAGTTTCAAGTCCAGAGCCGGAATTAAAGTATGAAGCAGAAGGTAGTAGCCTGACGGAATTTGCACCAACGCTGAGGCCTCTCAGCACTCAAGTCACACAGTTTATGCAGGAACCTACTGAGGAAGGCAAAGCACCATCCCTAGATGACACAGATTTAGGCTCAGGATTATTTGAAAGACCCGGAGCCACGGAACTCCCAGAATTTCCAATAGTTCCAAGCGATACCAGTGCCTTCCCTTCGACAGACAGCCTTCACAGAACTCCACCCTCCGGGCCCTCTTTATTCACTGCAGAACCGCCTGCCTTGGAGGAGCCCAGTGAGAAAACGACAGGTGACATTGTACTTCCTAGAGAATCTGTAACGCAACCCCCTCCCACAACTCTCACGGATACCATAGCTAAGGAAACGGAAACCGACATTGACCACGAGGATCACGTGACCTCAAAGCCTCCCATAACACAGCCAACAAGACCACCCACTGTGGAAAGAAAAACAACCTCCAAACCTCAGGCATTGTCTACTTCACCAGCCCCGACAGGGACAAAATCCCGCCCTGACATAAATGTTTATATTATTGAGGTCAGAGAAAACAAGACAGGTAAGTCTTTGCTTTCAAGGCAATCAGCATTTTATCTTGAAAGTTAAAATAACCACCGTAACAAATGCCGCCATTAGGCGCTGATAACTGGAGTGTCAAAAATGTGTTAGCTTCATGCAGCTGTACAAGAATTGGAAGGCTATGTTAAAGCGTTGGGAAGAATGTTAGCCACAGTTTTATTTTGCAAGTCGTAAGAAGCCCTGCTTTGTCATCTAATACAACCACTTCATCACTGTTGCATCACTTCAGACCGTGCAGAAGCGAGTGTTTTAATTTCAGTGTCTTTCCATACCTTACTACTCAAGTGTAGCACTAGACTGTGCTAACATTCCATTGGTCTGCAGCCATTAACCCCTAGCACTCACGTGTAAACGGCTAAATGACTTTGCACATCCATCCCTAGGGCTGACAGAAAGATCACTAAAGGTTTGTTTTGTTTTTCTCTCTTCCAGGATTTTGCAGGTTTGTCACATAAGTGGTGGAATGGGTAATTAATTGGTCTATTTTGATTCGAATTTAACATTTTCAAGATGTTAACTGTTTTCAGGATATTTCTAAAATGCAGCTCGAACTGTTGAGAACCAACACAATCTATCTAAGTTCTAGGAACTGCTTGGAATCGTTAACAAGGGTAACTTTTAGAAGGTGGATTTGTAAACGTTATCTTTTCTTTCTAAAACTCAGGTCATGATGTCTGTATTGTGATTTCATTGTCTCCTCTAAAAGCGGTTTATTTGCACTGGTTGACACTTGCAGTTGTCATGGTCAAACACGTCTTGTTCTTACGTGGAAGTGAGAGTGCACCATCATGTTAAGTTGGAGAAACCGACTTGAGACTACATAGCACAGACAGTCTGACGGACTGTTCCATGTTTGTGTCCTTTAAATTTAGAGCTCCAGTCTACTGGTTTTCTTAAATTGCTTGGTTCAAATTTGGATATAAGAATTAAATGAATAAATGTTCACTTTTCTGTGGCCTGGTTCAGAGAAGCCATATGGGAAAGATGCTTGTTGATCAGTTTCTTTCTTGGTATTGGGATACGCCTTGCTGGGTGTTATACAGAAGAGAGATGGCATTTGCATTAGCATGATCAGGAGTACACCCAGTGAAAACGAACAGGTAACGGTAGCACCCATTCAGTCGGTATCCAGTGCTGTAGATAGAAACTTCGTGGCTTCTATTATCTCCTCCTCAGCATTTTCATGGTGTGGAAATATTTGCATGGCTCGATTAGTAGGCTACACAGCCCTGCATTACTAAACTCCTCTCTTCCCAGTATAGCACTTTAGAGGCCCGAAATGAAGTATGCTTTTTTTTGGTTGTTTTGTTGATGTTGTTTTTGTTCTTGATACTGTATTTTGTGAATCATACGTCAATTCCCGTCTTCTACCTGACTGCTCCATCTCTCAAAACTAGGGTTCAAAATGGGATGGAGGAGGGGGCATAGAGAAGCTTGGTATCAACCTTTGCTTTCCGAATGTGTAAAGTACATACCAATTAAGTACATATCTTCTTAATTCATCTTTCTCTCTTCATAGGGTCATACTAAGCTGTATCAAATAGTATGAAACTGTATGAAATAGTATGAAAATAAATGGCTCCTACCGGCTCTTCTGAATGGAAAATTGTACATTCAGTTTAGGGTAATCAAACTACAAAATAGAAAAAAAGCTGAAACTTGAACCCGTCCCACCCCCATTTCTGAAGGATGGCAAGTATCAGGTGAAAAACACACTAACTTCATAAGTGGCGGTTCACGTGGAGAGTCTGCCAGTGTGAGAGTAGTGGCTTCTGAAGACCACACAGCTGCACATTATAGGCACCCCCTCGTCCCCAATCGGCAGAACCCGCATAGCGGTGGGTTTATATGCACCCCCTTGTTCCCATTCGGCAGGACCCTCTTAGATGCGCGTTTATAGGCACCCCCTTGTCCCCATTTGGCAGGACCCTCATAGCTGCTTTCTTTTCTCCACTGCTAAAACCTAGGGCTATACTTACAGTACATTCTGAGAAACTTGTGGAAGATCTGGCCATTTCCATTAGGCAGAGAATTACAGTATGCGCGTGTTGGGAGGGGCATGGAATACTGGAGTAGGCTCTCCTTCACCTGGTTTTATGTGTTCTAGACTTTCATTCTTAAGAATAGCAGCATGGTTTGTTATTTTCAGAAGGCAGTGAGACCCAAATACTTAGACCCAACTACTCAGTTAACAAATTTTGCTAGTTTTCCAACAATAATTTAATTTTCCCCAATATTTTGAACTTTGCTCATGAAAACCAGCACCCAGATGTTCAGTTAAATTCTAAGGCAGGTGTGTTAATGAGGGAAGCCTGGAAAGCCAGCATTTTTATGTTTCCCGACACTAAAATCCTCAATGCATAGGTGCCATTGTATAAACCTATGCCCTAGAGTAAAATTGACCTTAACATATACTATGTATCCAAGTAAGTAAAAATGCCACCCAAGCTACCCCAAACCAAGACATTTATAATTTTTTCTGCACTCAGAGAGTGATATAAAGCTTGACTTTTATGAAATACCATGAAACGAGACACGCTACTCAATGCCCGCTTACATCATACACGCAGAAGGATGCTAATGTCACTGTAGGTTCTGCTCTGCTGTTGGAGGGCAAGTGTGGTTAACAGTTTAAAAACCTGAAGGAACTTCGCAGCTTATAAAGGTTTTATGAGCTGAAAAACTCTGTGGGGTGTGGTTAAAAGTGGTGCAGGGGTCCTGAAAACTTGTCTGTTTCAGGAGTAATTTGCACACCTGCACTTGAGAAAATTATTCAAAGACTTTCTTTGTGAAGGTGTATGAAGGCTACAGGATCGGACAGTATGGGGAGAGTTTCTTCAGTTAGGTCTGGGTTTTTGCTGTTGTTTTCTTTTGTGGTTTGTAAAGACTACCCAGGAAAATTACCTGAAATGTTGCAAGTTAGTATATCAGAACTGCAGATGTTAAACAAACAGAAACAAAGAAACAGAACTCAGATGTAGCAGCGTCTTTAAGTCAAGGAATGATTTGGAATGTGCAGATTTTAAGTGCCAACATCAGGTAAGGACTCAGATAACAGGCCTATAGATGCTATCACGTGTCAGTCCTGCCAATCTTCTAGGCGTTCTTCTTAATTAGTTTTACTGGTTTTCTGTCTTCTTAAGTGCAAAAAATGAATATTAGGCAGAAATTATATAAATATGCGATACGGGTGAAATTTTTAGTGTAGCAATATGCACATCAATTAGATTTTGACCAGGACAGCATTTTGGCCTCTTCATCAGGATTCATTTGCCTAGCTTCCTTGGGCAGAACTACTGCACGTTTTTGGTGGCATCATTTAGAAATAACTCCCATCGGCTCTATTTCTTCTACTACTACTAAATATAAAAATATACATCAAAGTTAGGTTTGCTTTTGAGAGCTTTTCTCTTGTGGGGGAAGCTCTTATGGGGGAGATGAGCAATAAGAGGCAGGATCTCGAGTGAGTAGTCTGGACAAATACTGATAATCACCGGCTTATTTAAGGTGATTCTATAAGAGAGCCATATAATTTTTACTTTATTTTTTTGTTTTCCTTCTTGGCAAAAATGTAATTATTTTTCTTTTGAAATTGTATTTATTTTTAATTGAGAATTTTTTCATACAATTTTTAGAACTCGCGTTTTATGTTTAAAAATTTTATAGCCACATGTAAAGTACTTTATGTTTTCTATTTAAATTAGAGGATCAGATTTCATTCTTCAAACAGTAGATTAAGGGGCTTCCATGTGTCATAACATAGTGGCTGTCTTGTTAATGTTCGAGTGTACAAGCTAGTATCTGGAGTGCCATGTGCCTCAGACCCAGAAGAAAAGGGAACTGAAGATATAACTAAAAACAAGACAGAAGCACTCATTCCCAAATGAGCTGAACATTTAAAGGGAAAATAGACTTTTTTTTAAAAAAAATTCTTTTATCATATTATTTTATGTGTACAGTTGTTTTGCCTACACTTTTGTGTGTGCACCACTTGTATGCCTGGAGCTGCCAATAGGGGTCAGAAGTGGGTGTCAGACCCGTGGAGTTACAGATGTGTGTGAAGTGCTATCTGGATGCTGGGAATAGAATCAGGGTCGTCTAGAAGAGCATTTCATGCTCTTAACTACTGGATCATGGTTCAAACCCCCAAATGCATTTTCAGTAAGGCTGATTATGACTACCTTTAGCTCATATAAAGGCATACATTTATTAATAGGCACCTTTGTTGTCTCTATTCATTATGCTAAATGAAGCCAGTTAAGCCGATGTTGCTTCAATCTTGTTGACATCTCTGTTCCACTAGATAACATGTTATTTCTCATGGAAGGAAACAAATAGAGCTATAATTTGGTAATTTTCTTAACTGAAAGGGCATATTAAAATTTTAGTCGCCCATAGTAAATGTTGGTTTACAGTTGTGCCACTTTGAGCGTATCTTGGCAGCAGCTACAGCCCCTTTGTAATTTTACTGCAGTGTTGATTCCATAGGGCTTGTGAGCAGAACCCTTCAGCTTCAAGCTCTTCTCCATGGATGAAAATAGAGCTGTTGGTGGCAATAGCTATCTTAATTCTTTTCTCAAGATTATCTCTTTGACAAATTCTTTTAAATGTCCCCATGCATGGTCCTAACCTCTCCTTCTGTTTTCATAAAATATAGGGATAGTACCTGATATTGTTTGGTTGCTGTGAGGGATATTGCAACTTTCTACCTAGAGCTTGCTTCCTTCTTCCTTAGCAACCTTGCTCCCTTTCATCTGTGCAGTGAAAGAGTCCAGAGATAGTGTTCAGAACATTTTGAGCCAGGGGATAGCTAAGGGGAGAGATGCGAATGGAAAGGACCAGAAGGAAGAGAAAAACAAAGTTCTCTGGAGTGTCATTTTAAAGAGGTAAAGCTGAAATTTGTATATTTTAAAGGAGCTTTGCCAATTTTGGTCATTTTAGAAACGCATAGAAATACTTCTCAGTGAAACTAGTTTTCCATATACAAACATGGTTGTTTAATGAAGTGACTTCATTTACAGATGAGTTCCAAGAATAGTGATGGTGATTGGCTAGTTGAGAGCTGATTGTGCTATGGATTTGTGTTTCAGTAAAGCTGGTAGATACATGTTTTCAATTGTGTTGAGGTATTGTGATTTCCCCCAAAACAATTGATCTGATGGAGGGAAAATAATTAAACAGTTCAACCTGTGTTACTTCTGAATAACAGGGCCATGTGCAGTACTTCTCCATGAATAACAGAAAGCTTAAATAGAAGATTTTAAAATATAAAGGATCCCTGCAGAAAGAGAAAGTTTCAAACTCTGTGAAAATGAAAACATTGCATCATTTAGATGTCCTGAACGTTTCTGTACACACATATAATTAGTAGACAGTTAGTGTGTGGTAGGCTCTTGCAGAGCCAGTTTTCATATATCAGAACAGCATTCCTGATGTCTCACAGAAAATAGAATTTAGTTATTGTAGCCACAAGCTGTGAGGGTGTTTGTACTGCTAAAGGGAGAAAAGGAGAAATGAAGATATTAATGTATGTTTTTTAGGAACATAGAGGAACACAGTATAATTCTTATATCCACTCTCAGTAGCTCACATTCCTTGGCTTTCTAGGGAGCCTGTGTTACGATTAGTAGGTAAAAATTCTCTGTTCCACTTTTCATATCTCCCATGGACATTCATTCAATCCAGCTGTTGTGTAGCTAGGGAATTAAGACAATGTGATTTACAGTTTAGTTAGTCAGACAACTTGAATACTCAGTAAATGAGTACACAGGAAAGAGAATGCCATGTGTTAATAAACATATTAGAGAGTAATGCAAAATAGATCAGAGGTGTCTGTGTTAGGCAGATCCTCCAACTCATCTCAGAGAAACCTGTGCTGTCCACCCCATCCTTGAGCACCAGTCAGATGCCCTGGGGGCCACAACCAAACCAACCTGAGGAAGCAGCAGATGATCCTCCAAGATGCTACTGCCCTACACAGTTTGATGGGCACAGGGAAACCTCCCGATGTATGATTCGCCCATACTGCCTCTGCACTTGGCTGTAGACCAGAAACCTCCAGATAAAGCGGTGACAATTCCAACGCCCCAGACAACTGTTCTGAATTGCTGATGGGAGGTGTAAGCATTGCAATTTATTTCCTTTCTTAAATGGGCTTGAGATATTGTTAATCTTTGAATCTGTAGTTTCAAATGTTTCCCAAATAGCTTTGTTGAACAAAGTATTAAACAACCAGTAGTGCAAAAATTTCCTGATTCTTCAGTGCACTGAGACACAGCAGCTCCTCTGGAGAAGCTGCCTCCAGTCTTAATCAGGCTGAACTGTACTTGAAAATTCCAAGGGAAAGGAGTTTGTCTGATTTAAACTTTCTTCCCTGAAACTGGTCAGATCTCAGCAAGTGTAGTGTTTGTCACAAGGTCTTACTACACCTTGATATCTGTAAACGAGGAAGAAAACAGAATGAAACATCGATGACTTATACGTACTTTCAAAATACTAGGAATAATTATCACTAAAGCCAAAGCAGTAGGGATGAATGGGATGAACGGGCAGCTTATTTTTAGTCCCTTAGAACTGCGCATCTTATTCTGCTATATCCCTGTTAAGTTTTGTCTGCAAGCACAGGAACTTCCAGTGATGCATTATTAATATTATAATAATTCTTTTTCTTTGTACTGACCAAGTAAGTTTCTTCAATTCATTTACATTTAAAGAAAAAAACTGGTATTCAGTGTCTTCATAAATGCCTATAAATTTGTAAAGACAGTGAGTGATTAAAAATACTGAGACTCTGACTGTATATTCAGACTACCTAGATTTCCATAACCCTCAAACTCTATACTATCTGAGGATTTTTGGGGGGTATGATTCATTGATTTTGTCTCAGGCTTTGATCTGTAGTCCCATCAAAGACTGACAGTTTCTTTGGTTGGATATATAAATCTTCAAAGGAATTTCAACACAGTGACCACTTTTTGATCCTTGGTGATAAAGCTCTAGAATGATGTTCTTCTACCTGAACTCTCAAAAGGGTAACTAAATGGATAACATATTATGTGTTTAAAGGAAATCATCGTGTCTTCTAGGATGACTTTATGCTGAGACACAGAACTGGGAAAAGTGAGGTGAGAGAATGAAGTTCCTGTGGTGGCTCACAACTATGACGCCAACACTTGGGAGACTGCAGGACGATGGCAAAACAAGTAAATCCATACTAACAAACCGTGTAACTAAGACCTATTCCCCACACATAAAACACAGCCAGTTTCTGTGTTTGAGCATCATCTTATCACTGTCCATCTAGCGTCTGTCTATCTGAACTGAAGAACAGTGTTAATGGAAGAATTAAGATGCTGTCTAAAGCAGGAATGACAGAGGCACTGAAATAGAACGCTGGTCTTGCTGGGTTCCGATATGCAGGTACAGAGGACGCCAACAGAGAATGGAAGGAGTGGAATGATTTAGCTCAGTTATTCGGGCTCTTTAAATGTCCCAGTGAAGGGGTCAGGTTGAAGAGTTGGTTGGAAACAAGACTAGCATTTGACAGAGAAATGGCAAAGAAGTGTTTTATACACTATGGCTTAGTGGATGGGTTTCTATAATCGAAGAGAAACTATACATGCTTACTTCTTAGAGTCCTTTGCCTTATTGTAGCCAAAGATTTACTTACGTTTAAGTTCTTTATTATGGCTCTGGCATTAGAATATCTGGTAATATCTTTCTGTATGACTATGTCTATATCTCTACGTGTATATGTGTATTTTTCAGAGGTCTTGAGTACTAGAAAACTAAAGCAAAAAGGTAATAATGTTCCACTTTATGACTGGTCTTTATTTGCTCAAATAAAAAACTCTGAGTGTTTGGTGTGAATGCCTCTCCATGTACCATGTGCACACCTGGTACTCAGGCAGGCCAGAGAGGGTGCTGGATCCCTTGGGACTTAAGTCACAGTCAGCTTTTGAGCAGCTATGTAGGTGTTAGGAATCCAACCCAGATCCTGTGGAAGAGTGACCCTTGTTCTAAACTGTTGGGTGATCTCTTCAACCCCTATTTGTTGTGTTTAATATTTTTGAAAACATTTTTTTGAGAACTTGGAATGTATTTTGATTATTCTCACTCCAGCTCTTCCCAGATCCACCTCCACCAAACAACTTACCCAAATTCCTATCATCTTTTAATATTTTCACCTATTTAGTTGAGTTTGGGCTGCTCAGATCCTCTGTGGGGGTGGGGCTATCTCTTGGACCATGCTCAGTCTCCCAGTGGCATTACTCTGGGAAGCATCTTGAAGCCTTAATTGCTTCTTTTTATGAAGCTCTTTGTTGTTGTTGTTTTCTGAGACAGGGTTTCTCTGTAGCTTTGGAGCCTGTCCTAGAAGTAGCTCTTGTAGACCAGGCTGGCCTCAAACTCACAGATATCCGCCTGCTTCTGCTTCCCGAGTGCTGGGATTAAAGGCGTGCGCCACCACCGCCCTGCTATGAAGCTCTTTTTCACAGTTTAGAAATTTCTCATATGTCTCTGATTATTTGAATATTCTGTCTGAGAAATCTTTTGCTCTCCTGAAGTGGGGCTAGAATCCCCTAGGTCCTTTAGAAGGAAGAAGAACCTATATTTTGTGATATCTCTTTAAGTATACTCAGGCCAGATGACTGTATCTAAAGTCAGTCTTCTCACTTGAAGAAACTGTGTTGTTTGAGGATTATTGGAAACTGAGAAAAGCTATGGTACCTATTTACCATCCGTGTAACATGCTGCCTCTTCCAAGGGAGGCATCAGAATCAGCCTCATTTTTTACATATATGTACAATCCGTTCAGGGTGTGCAGTTTGTGAAGAGAAAAATATGTGCACTGTACTCGGCATACCATGGCTTTCAGGGTGAGACAACATGCCTGAGTGGTGTCCCAAGCAGGCCGCATCCTAGCTAAGCCATAAGGAGCCAGGGTCACAGAACACAGTGATCTCTCCGTCTTTGATTCTGTTGACCTCTCTGCTGTTTTACCAGAAGCAGTACATGCTACCCAAGTCCTGAGGAATGAAGGAACAAGAGCATCTTACAAACTTTGGGAAGCTATTTGTATCTTGATCCCCATTGCTGGGACAATCAGCCTATAGTATTCCAAATTTTAAAACATATTGAAGATTCTAGATATCGTAAGCAAATTGATTTAAAAATCACATATTTTTCCCTTAATGTGCTATTTAGTGTTATATTTCAATTAGTAACCGGGGGAAAGTGAATCAAAGAAAGCATTTATTTCTGTCTGGCATTTGAATCTATACATATATGATTGGAAATTTAACTTTGTGAGGAATTTCAAGATTCTTCACTTTAAGATCTGCAAGCCCCTTTCAAGCCCCTACAGTTTTGACTATTTATTTTTGGAATAAGGAAACCTGATATTTTTTCTTTATTTTAGAACAAATTCCATTTTAAAGGAAATGCAATCTTATATATTCTGCTGAGTAGATTGCAATAGCTTACGTTTAATTAAAAACTCTTAAACTTAAATTATAAAATTCCCTGATGAGGATCTGATCCTTGCCCGGTCGCCTGTGCATCACAGCGACTATGTTTTGTGTCTGGATACAGAATGACTGCAAGACTTGTACTATGTCTGCCACGTTCGGCTGTGAAGTCCTTAAAAACACTTGTTGAATAGTTTAACGTCGGTTAGCCATAAAGCCTTGTGCGAAATGTCGTTAAAAAACCCATTAGCTATGGTTCTAGTATAGTCAAGCCAAGCTGTTAAAATATGCTCCTATAAACATAGAAAAGATTATACATTCAGCCTACAGAGTTCTGTGGTTTGACTCTTGAAATCTAAATAAAAGCTATATTATCCTTCAAGGAAAATTCTAAACTAAAGCCCTCTTCCATAAGGCTTCATTCTTCTAAGAACCTGAGGTGTCAGCCACTCTGTTAAGTTGTTCTTGTTAGTGTGAAACAGAGCAGATCACTGTTTTTGCAATGAGACAGGACTTTGACAATAGCGCAGGTGTCCCCTCCCCCCACCATATGCCACAAAGAAACTTTTCTGGTTTGCCATAATTATAGCTGTTACAGTTCTCTAATAATATGTGTGGTGGTGGGGGTGGTGACAGTAAAGGGGAATGAAGGGGTAATTTTGGAGAATGAATAAACAAAGGAGACCAAATAGAATTTGATGAGTTGTAAGGAATTATTGATGGCAATTCAGGCCACGTGGCAGGGAAGAATTCATCTACTTATGCATACTTTAGATAGATTTTATAAAGCTCTGCCCCTGTTCATGAAGTGTTGAAGGCATGGGGACAAACCAGGTATATACTGACAGAATAAAATGTGAAAAAAATGTGAGTTGAAATCCCTAAGTAGGTAACATTGTTCCATCCTCAAACTGATGTTAAGGAACCCAAGGACACTATTTGTAAGGACACAAGAGCTGAACAAGCACCACTTGTCAACTTAGAGGACATTCCTTTCAGAAGAAGGAAACAATAACTTTTACTCTCATTCTGCATTTTTGTTTGAATTAAGTCTTATTTAGCTGGAAAATTTCTTGGAATCCATAAAACATAAAGAGTATGATATACACTGTTAAGGATTTTAGGTGCTCTTGTCACATAAAAACCCACATGGCATGATATGCCAGCGTGCTTTTCTATGCGAATCACTCTACCATCAATAAACATACAGTAAACCTAATACATCCAGCGACTTCATCTGACAAAAAAAAGCTACAATATTTATCAAATGAGCATATTATATATTAAGGAAACAAGACAAAATGAAGCTCATGAGAATGAAAGCCATTTAAGACAGGCACTTTTTGAAACTCTACTTAAATTTTCATAGATGTATGCTGAAATTATAACTTAATCTGGCCTTATTTAACTATATTCAGATAGTATTGATGATAAGGAAGTATTTGTTGAATGATTAAATTATTGACATTGTATTAAAAGAGACTCATGTACAGAGGCATCTAAATTGTGTCTTTCATATGCTTTGAACACTGTCTTTATGTTTCCCTTCTCATAGGACAAAGTGTATCTTCATTCGAACTATCTGAAGTTTGTATCATATCTTCTTTTAAAGCTTACAATGGTCACTGTAAGATTATAGTAACAACTAATATTGGGCAGACATAGTTTTAATGATGCTTTGGTATTTAATTGTTTTCCTCAACTTGGTGCTAAAGAGTAGTTGCAGTATCTGTACCAAAAATAGCTTTTGGTTGTTTTATGCTTTTATATTCACCAGACTTGTGCATTCATCTAATAATAATTATTATTAATAATGTTTAATCATTTGAATATGCATATGCTTTAGCTTGAATAAATGCAACCTGAGTGTATATAGGTAAGGATGGATAGAGATTGAACATTTGTGCCTTGTGTATGGAAAGAAGGAGCTTAGAAGAGGAGCAATCCAGCAGGAAAGGAATCTTTTTCTTCTTTAGAGATGGGTTTGCAGTGGCAGGGTTGGCTCCGTCGTAGTTGTTCCCCTGTGGAAGTTTATCCTGCGTCCGTGTGTCAGAGAAAGCTAATCCTCCAGCGGCATTCCTCTGGGCAGGTGGAGGCCTGGCGCAGCCTGTGTATCTTCCATGGCCCAGCACCTCCGCAGGCACCATTTTCACCGCAATGACACTGGAAATAGGGTAGCTGCAGTAGCAGGACTCTGTCACAGGTACTGAATGTCAGTCTGGTATGGTTGAAGCCTCAGTTTCTCTCATTTCTTATAACCCTAGGCTGGAAGTTTTGTACTTCTGTCAGCAGAAAAGTCAGCTGGGCTTAGTATTTGGTGCCCTGTGACACTTAGTCTAAAGAATGGTTTGATATGTATGCCTTGAAATATGTAATTCGAATATTTGTATGCAACGTTGAGATTGTCGTTGGTGAAAATGTCAATAGCAAGGAGTAGAATCAGTCTGGTCCCGGCTTATATTATAAAAGACAGTGTTGTACAGGAGTGAAAGGCTCCTCCTGGTCCTCTCAGAGAAAGGCCTGTACCAGTCCTCCCCATCCAGGGAGTCCTGGTTTTGATGTGCTCAGGCTCCTTTCTCATTGCTTCAGTGAATACAGGTGACCACTGCATTATAAATGGGACAGAAACAAACTTGGCTTGTCTAAAAATAAACACTTGGGTCAGGGAATAAAGAGGCCAGAAGGAATCTTTTCTCCTTTCTTACTGAATAGAGACTGATCTTTTTTTTTTTTTTTGGACGTATGCAACAAAGACCAATTGTTTTTATATATGATCTGGTGAAAAGGTCTTAATTTCAACTTTTTTTTTTTATTCTTGCAGCTCACAGCAGTATCATCAATTGTGCATTTCAGGGCCAAAATTTCTATGTGATTTCTCTTTTCCTTTTAAAAATTTCGTTGTCATATTAAGCATATTGATGTGTTTTGATGATTTGTTCTTACACCCTTAAAATGGAATTTTTCTTCTTATTATAATTATACAGCAGCCAATTTGAAGAGCAAGAAGCATTTACAGCAGGGTGATCTCACTTGGCTTGTAAAGATTCAGAACCTTCTTTTCCGTGTGTATGAGTGTGAGCCGCCCTGTCTTCTGTCATGCTGTGCCAAATCTTCCATTTAAGTATTGTGAAAACTCTTTGTTTTTTTCAGGTCGAATGAGTGATATGGTTGTGAATGGTCACCCAGTAGATTCAGAGCCTAAAGAAGATGAGCCATGCAGTGAAGAAACAGATCCACTGCATGACCTGTTTGCTGAAATTTTACCAGAGTTGCCAGATTCCTTTGAAATAGACATATATCACACTGAGGAGGAGGAAGAAGGAGAGGAGGATTGTGCAAACGCAACTGATGTCACAACTACGCCCTCAGTGCAGTACATCAACGGCAAGCAGCTTGTCACCACGGTGCCCAAGGACCCGGAAGCTGCAGAAGCTAGGCGTGGCCAGTATGAAAGTGTTGCACCTTCTCCTAATTTCTCAGACAGTTCTGCAGGTGATGCCCATCAGTTTATCATAGCGGAGACGGAACGGGCCACTGCCACGCAGTTGAACAAATCTAAAGAAGCCACCACCGAATTGTTAGAAATCACGTGGAAACCCGAGACCCACCCTGAAACACCTGAACACTTTTCAAGTGGTGAGCCTGATATTTTACCTACAATTTCACTCCATGAGGATAAAGCCACCAAATGGGCAGAGTTTATCACAGAGAGAAGTTCAAACCTTGAAAATTCTGAACCTGAGCAGCCTAAGCCTATACCTCTGTTTTCTCAAGAGTCTTCAGGAGAGGGTGCCGTTGACCAAGTATCTCAAAAAACCATCTTCTCTGGGGCTACAGAAGTAGCACCAGGCAAAGAGGCAGGACAAAGTCCTACCCTGTCTACCTCTAATACTCTTTCAAGTTCTGTGTCAGTAAACATCTTGGAGGAAAAACCAATTACCCTAACAGGAATCCAGCAGACTGATGACTCCTCTTCTACCGTGGAAAATTTGGTCAATATAACACCTAAACAAACGGTAGAGTTCTCAGGGAGTATTTTAACCCCTATTACTGAAGGGTCCGGGGAAGTAGAAGAATATAAAAATAAAGTCTTCTCCATGGTAACTGATTTACCACAGGGAAATCCTACAGATACACTCATCCCTTTGGATATAAGCAAGATAATGATCACAGACAGCCATTTATATATTCCTGAAACCACCACTCCTTTGGATTCAGAGCTTCCTTCTGTAGATGGAAGGCCTACACAATTTGGAATCCAAACAGATGCTTCTGAGTGGGTTTCCAGTACACCCTTTGAAGGAAGGAAAAGAGAAGAAGACGAAGAGGAAACTTCAAATGCAGCCCCCATCGTTGAAGTCCAATCACCAGCACAGAGGTCAGAACACTTAATTTTCCCTCCAGAATTAGAAAGCCCAAATGTAGCTGCACCTAGTGATTCAGCTACCTGGGAAAGTTTCGTGCCACAGACAACACCCATCCAGTCTGAAAAGGAAATGGCAAATTCTACTCTTGCTTTTAGAGAAACAAGTGGTTTGGTCAATTTGGAGGCACAGCCCTTCAAGCTTAGTAGTAGCAGCCAGTCCCAGGTGGAGGGAGTGCTGCCCACTCTCTCAGGATGGCCTTCCTCTCTTTCTATGGAACAGGGCTCAGGAGATGCTGGCGCTGATCCAGAATCTACCATTGCTTCGTTTTTATTAAATTCAGAGTCCGAAACCCAAGTCAGAGAAGAATCAGCTAGTACACTGTTTCCCAATGTGGAAACTTCGTTCCCCTCTGAGCCAACAAAGTTAGTTCTGAGTCCAGTATCGGACAGAGGAGTTGCTGAAGTTATGAACCAGGCATCTAAGGAAACACCTACTTCAGAAGTTCCAGGAAAGCCAAGCCTCCCGGCAGAAGTAAGGGACTTTTCTACAGCCTTTCCTTTTGGAGAAGATTTTAGCGGTGACTTTAGTGAACAGTCAACAGTGTCTTATCCAACAATGAGAGAGGAAAGAGTGGGGATGGAAGGCTCTGAGAACAAGCAAGTTAGAGATACGCAGACTCCATCATCTACACCACCTACCTCAGAGGACATCTACCTAGTGCCTGCCTCCAAAGGACTCAGCAGTACCCCGGCCAGCACCTCAGCCTTCCCCTGGGAAGAGTTTATTGCCTCAGCTGAGGGCTCAGGCCAGCAGCTGACCTCAGTCGGGAGCTCTGTCGGTCCAGTGCTTCCCCTTGTTGTGGACAGTCTTCCTAGTACAGAGTCTCAATATCTTGATGAAGGTTTTCAAGAAGTCGGTGCTGTGACAGAAGTAGAGAAAAGATCCACTGCTTTGCCGACAGCAGACACTGGAAATACTGTAGAGCTGACAGAAAGCGGGGACATAAAGGGAAATACCACAGTGTCAGCGGACTTTCCCCAAACAATGGAGCCAACCAAATTATGGTCTAAACAGGAAGTCAATACTGTAGAACAAGCCATTGAAAGTGAAACAACACCTGAAGCAAAAGCTCAAGAACAAAAGACTTTTGAATCTCTCCATGGATCTCTTGCACCAGAACAAATAATTGTGGAATCCCAAACACTTTCTGAAGATAAACTCCAAACATCAGAGCACTCTCTGTTAACAACAAAGACATCATACGACACTAATGAGGAAATGGGGGAGGAAGACGTGGCCACAGCTCATCAATCTACTCCAGGTCCGGGGACTAAAGGCTCAGAATCATATACTACTCATCCTGAGACTACTGAGAAGCCACGTTCTTTCCTAATTACTGCTTTAGTGGCTAGAGATGTAGTCATGGATACCTCAAATCAAGAAGAAAGTACACAGCTCTTTGAAAAGGGTATGAAGTCAACAATTAGAGAGTCAAATCCTGATCTCTCATTCTCTGGACTGGGATCAGGGGAGTCCTTGCCTCCTCTGCCTACAGCATTAGTGACTTTGACTGAAGTGGAGCAGATCATTAGTACGTTGTATCCTGAGACATCTCACACGGGTATTTTAGGAACAAACATTTTAACTGATAAAGTAGAAGACAATGAAATAATAGAAAACAGGACAGATGAAGTTAGAATACTCATTTCCAAAACAGGCAACATTTCTCAAGAAAGTAAGGAAGCACCCAGCACAACTTTGAGTGATGCTGGAATAGAAGGACTTACTACTCCACCTCTTCCTTTCACCAAGCACATAGACATGGAACATTCTCCAGATCAGACCCTCATGTGGGAAGAAGAAATCCAGACTCATACACCACATACCATGACTGGACAGATTACTAGTGAGAATTCTTCAACATCAGAAACTGAAGCAGCAACGACCTCTTCCATTGCTTTTCTGGATCAAACTTACAGGATCGAAATGACCAAAGCATTTGTTGCATCAGTATCAAAACAACCTGATTTCTTTTATGTAAATTCTGGAGAAGGATCTGGAGAAGTGGATGCTCGTGATTTAATGTACACCTCTGGACCTACTCAGAGAGCCAATCAAGGAGACAGCACATTTGCATCTGATGGATTCCTGGAAAAGCATCCAGAGGAGTCAACGAATGAGGTAGGCACTACTAATGGACCAACAGCTTCAGCAATGCTCTTGCATCACTCAGAGTACAATGAGAATTCCCTGTATTCAGCCAGCACGCTGCCCAGCACAGTGCCATATGAGAGTCTCACAGAAAGTATTGCAGATGGTTTACAAGACCATATCAGATTTGAAAGCTCTACCTTGAAGCCTAGCAGAAGAAAACCCACAGAAAGCATTATTATAGATCTAGACAAAGAGGATGGTAAGGATTTAGGATTAACAATTACTGAGAGTGCCATTGTTGAAAGTCTGCCTGAGCTGACATCAGATAAAAATGTCATTATAGACATTGATCACATTAAACCCATATATGAGTACATCCCAGGGATACAAACTGACCTCGATCCAGAGATGCCTTTGGGCTCCCATGGCGGTAATGAAGAAATCCTTCAAGGCCAAGAGAAGCATGAGGCAGCTGTTAACCTTTCTACTACCGAGGAGGCATTTGAGGGCTCTGGTGATGCACTTCTTGCTGGCTCCACTCAAGCCGTCTCCAGTGAGTCTGGAAGTTCTCAGGATGGGAGGCAGGCAGAAGACACAGGCTTTAACTTTGCAACTGGAATCCCAGTTTCTAGCAGAGAAACAGAAGTAGATACTTTCCTTCCCACAGTGGCCACCTTGCACTTTCCTAGTCAACTAACAACAGTCAGTCCAGAGACTGAAAAACCCAACATGGAAGCAGTTTCTCTGGATGATATATTTGAATCAAGCACATTGTCTGACGGCCAAGCGATTGCAGACCAAAGTGAAGTCGTATCAACCCTGGGTCATTTGGAAAGGACACGGGAAGAATATGAGGAAAAGAAATACAAAGGTCCTTCTTTCCAGCCAGAATTCTTCTCAGGAGCAGGGGAGGCACTGACAGGTCCCCCTGCTTTTCTAAGTATTGGTAGCACTCAGCATTTAACAGAAACCCCTGAAGTGACAGAGGCACCTGACGCCACACTTTACACTGAGACCACACCTGCAGTTTTCTCCCTGGCAGAGTTGGCTCCCCAGACACCACCTTCTCCCTTCCCTGTCTTCATAGACAGTGGAGTCTCTGAATACCCAGAGGTTCCCCACACGAGGGCTCAGCCAGGTCCTAGTGCTGCCTCATCCCAAAGACCGCTAGACAACAACTTTAAGGAAGTTCGTGCTAATATTGAAGCAACCATCAAGCCATCCGGCGAAGAGGATGTCCCCAGAACTGAGCCCCTATTCTTGTCTCCTGACCCTACATTAGATATTTTGGAAGATGAAAGAAAGCCTACATTACTAGTAGAGCTGGAAACTTTTCCCACTGAACCAACTGTTGAAGAAGAAACTGAGATCTCACAAGATTACCTAAACAAAGCCAACAATCAGCTTCCAGGAGAAATATTTGGAATGCCCCCCAGTGCCAAAACACCAGAGAGTGGACATGTCCTGACAGCTGCAGATGACATTGAGTTGGTAGGTGCCACACAGCAGCCGCAATTTTCGGCTTCTCTGGCTGTCAGGGTTGAGACAGGTGTGGTACCTCAGCCCATCCCACAGAAGCCCGAGGAGCCCACCTTTCCTCCTTTGGAAATTAACCGTGAAACATACACATCGTTAATTGGGGAAAACTCCGTAATAACGACATCTGAAAAGCAAGGGTCAAAACCAATTCTTGATCACAGTAGTCAGGCAACAGCCAGCACTCTGGATCGAAATACTCCACGTTCGGTAACACCATTTTCCATTCTGGACAATTCTAATGAAACCGCTTTCCTGGTTGGCATTAATGAAGAATCCGTGGAAGGCACAGCAGTTTATCTACCAGGTAAGATGTCAGCATTGATACATCTGTTTGCAAGGCTTGGATCAGTCCCTTGATTCTTACCTGTGCATGTATGTATATATACACATATATATGTATATAGGTTCTGTGCAATGTCAAATTCATAGAGACTTTTATATTGTTCAGGCCAAGCCACAGTAGTGTGTCATAACTTGAGGCAATGAATGTAAGTATGGACACTTCTGTACTTTACAAACATACTTTGCATTTTTTTATGCGTCTCACGGACAACATACAGTTGTAACATACAGTTATAGATAAAGTGAAATAATGGTCTAAAATTCAATGTGTTTTTATCCACAGCTGAAATATTGTCTTGTGTCCTACAATCATATATCATAGCAGTAAAAATGGGGGAATTGCAGGCTTTTCTTTTAAAACCCCTAGCCTTCAATGATGCTATTATGGCAGCACCATAATTGGTCAGGCCTTTAACATTTGAGAATAGTGAATTGCTTCTTCCGAATGCCTTGTGGTTGGTGTGAGCAATGACAGTTTGTGCTCTAGTGTGATTTCCTTGTGGTTGGTGTGAGCAATGACAGTTTATGCTCTAGTGTGATTTCCCTGTGGTTGGTGTGAGCAATGACAGTTTGTGCTCTAGTGTGATTTCCTTGTGGTTGGTGTGAGCAATGACAGTTTGTGCTCTAGTGTGATTTCCTTGCTTGAAATAGCTTACATGACTCTCACTTAGTTCCTAGCCATAGTGTATTCAGTATGTTTACTTCTGCCTCTTGAGAAATTAATTCCTATTTATATACTGACTATAAAAACATATATTTGATACTACTTCATATAGATCATTTCATTTAATCTTCACAAAATGCCTTAGAACTCATCCTCTTACATGAACTCAATGTAAAAGGATAAGACATAGGTATTCAGAAAGGGTCAGTAATTTGCCCAAGGATGCACAGCCACACAATGGCAAAAAATGGGGTTTGACAAAACAATCATACGCTGATGTCCATGGTCTTTTTACTGCCCTTTTATTGATTTTTGGTATGGCATAAAATTAACAACTGATATTTAATAATATATAAACCAAAACCAGAATATTTACTTAATAGAAGTAATCTTTTTTAATCTAGTCTAAAACATTTGCAAAGTCAGCTCTTATTGTTTGCTCTTAGAATGTTATTATTTAAATAATGAATTATAATGAAACACACAAATAACCACCATCACTACCTAGAAAGAAAGCAAGGGAGGGAGGGAGGGAGGGAGGAGACACATAATTTTGAGGGTTGTGTTTGCTGAAAACATGTCTCATCTTAAATCCTGTACTTTAGGTCATGGCTATTAGAATTATTCTTCAGTCATATTAATATTACTGTGACAGATATTCTGCTTCGAGAATCAGAAGAACGCATTTATCAGAAGCTTGGGACTTTCATAAAGGGCTTATCATTGGAGTATTTTGTGAATAAAATTAATTCAAAGTAGTTGACACTGGGATTACTTTGGTGTATAACTATATTAAATACATAATGATAATCTAGTGATCTGGCTAATATTTATTGTTTCATCTGTAAACTGAAATGCACGTAAAGACGTGGAAATAATTAGCAGATGAAAGGGAACCTCTGCATTTTCCAAAACACACTATTTGCTGAGATTCAGCCCCTTCTGTACTGCAGTTCTGTAAACAGCAACTTGTGTGGGAGTGCCCAGCTTATCTGTTTCAGGGTCAGCTTTCCCAGAGTACTTAGGGAAGAATGAGATGTTGAAAAGCAAACTAGTTTTTTAACCAGAACTTATTCAAGTTTACAGGTAAAGCTCCTTTCCCACCAGACTTGCCACATGACCTCACTCTGGTGTCTGGTGTCTCTGATAGGAGGAAAAGCATGTCACAGTGCTAGAGGCATGGCCACCTAAGTGTCCGCTGAATTCTGTTTAGTGTAGACAGTGTGCAGACCAGGACTATGGGGAAATTTTTATCCTTGAAAATACAAGAGAAAGTACTTTAGAAAAAGCAAAAAAAAAAAAAAAGAAAAAAATTAGAGAAACTGAGTAAGCATCTGAGATTACCAAATTTGAATAACGGATGTGTGTGTAGACTCGCCAGGCCCTTGTGGTTGTCCAGGTTATGAATGGATGTGTAGACTCCTCAGAACCTGCCGTTGTCCACATTTTATTTAGTTGTAGGGAAGGTTGAGTCTGAGCTTCTTACCTGGGAACGGGTCATGTTACTGCTATAGCCCGGGATTCTTCAGACGTTACACATCCTTTCGCGTGCAGTCCTTTCAGAATTTGGGGGAGGCAAGATTTCTGAAACACGGTCGTGTCCATAGAACATATATTTTATTTTGATTGTTTTGTAAAGCTTTTGAACTTCAACTGGATCCTCGGACATTTTAAAAATTAAGTATTTCTGAAACAATATTCACATTTTTAATAAGAATACATATATCCATATTGCGTAACAAAGTAACAGAATAAAATACATGCTTCAGAGGTATGAAGTATTTATATTTAGAAAATGCACCTTAAATTACTGTATTTCACTGAAAATTTATGGGTTTGCCTTTTCATCCATCTTCTAGGAGGCTTAGTTCTATTTATGTTTTATTAAGAAACTGTAATAAAATTTGGGGCTTCGTTTTAAGTGAGTGTTTTGTGTTTGGGGTTGTTTTCATACAGTAGAGTTTAATGCCTGTGTTGCTTTTCTTCAAGTATAGTTTAAAGGAGTGCATTGGAGCGTGTTTTTGGAAAGGCACGTTAATGTAGCAGAAGAAACTTCAGTGCACACTTTCGAAGACAGTTTCTGAGCATTAATTGGTAAAAGGCAATAGTAATTCCAACACTGGTAACAAGCCAGCCTGCTAAAAGAATTGCATGTTCTGTGTTCCCAGCCATTTCACATGAACTAACATCGTGTAAAAAAGTACATTTCCATTCACTGTGCACATACGTGTAATCATTCTCAACTAAAATCAATGCCATTATCATGCCAACTAAATCTGCCATAGAATATATTAGTGGCCAGTTGGGGTATAATGTATTGTTTGCAAGTAATAATGATCGAATCCTAGAAATGAATAGATGGAATTTGTAACAATTAGTAATAAATGACAAGAAACACTCCAGAGTAAAGTTAATTTTATATACAGTATCTCTACACTGCTGCGGCAAAGCTTATTTTTATGGTAGAAGTAAGTGATATTTTGTGCTAAAACACATTTTAACTTTGGAGGAGAGGCTAATTGTTTTTATTTTTCCTGAACATGATAGGACCTGATCACTGCAAAACGAACCCATGCCTCAATGGAGGCACCTGCTATCCTACGGAGACTTCCTACGTGTGCACCTGTGTTCCTGGCTTCAGTGGAGACCAGTGTGAACTGGGTAAGATGCTCTTGGCTAAAAAGCTACGGTACTTTTCTGGCAGCTATAATGGGAGAGAAGGTGTACTGTGGACTTCATCCGCAATTTCAGAGAAACAAAATGTATATTAAATAAGTTAATCAGGCTTTTGATGGTTCTGTTGATCCAATCCATACCCACCCAGGCTTCACAAGGCCATCTCTTGTCTTTCTTGTGAACATCTGCGCTAACTGAAGCTCCACCACCAGATGTGAGATTCTTTATTAGTTTCAGGGCTCACTGGATTCACCAATTAGCAATGGAAACACCTTACTCCTGATATTTTTGAAATTGTTTTAGAGTTTCCAGTCTCATCAAAGAAACATTCATGAAAGAGAATTTCATATTTAAAAATGGAATTTTTGGGGTGTGTGTGACATTGTTCAAATTATAGTATAATGAACTTACACAAATTACTTTTTATAAAATAGGAGAATTAAATTTAGCTGCAAATCATGTGTCTTATCTAGCAATCTCTCTTAATTGAACATTTTTGCCCTCTTTATTCACGCTTAAAATTTTATTTCAGATTTTGATGAATGCCATTCTAACCCTTGCCGAAATGGAGCCACATGTGTGGATGGTTTTAACACATTTCGGTGCCTCTGCCTTCCAAGTTATGTTGGTGCCCTGTGTGAACAAGGTAAGAGCTAATATAGTATTTTATATCATCGTTTGTGATGAATGCTAATGGCGTTAATTTTGGGACTTGTTCTATATGCTTTGTATTGGGAAAGTTCACGGGTTACGTTGGGTTCCCTGTGTGTGACTAGCCCCAAACATATGAACTATAGAGTGAACTGGATTGCTTGTGTTGTTGATATGCTGTGATCATAATGGGCATAGTGAAGCAAACGTCAGGTTATCTGGTCATTAAAGAAATACATATAAGTATTATTTCTGGGAACACAAGTCATTTATCATTTCATGACCAGTATGTATATCAGGACTAATGGATTGCCTTAATTTTATCTCCATAAGCATTTGAAATCCTGGGGCTTCTGCTCTTGGTCAGCCATAGCTAGAGAATGCATTGACGCATGGTTACACAGCGTTAGCTATGGCCTGCCACCTGCTTTGTTGGAGAGGATGCACAGCTGCTTCCAGGAACCTATTCCATCGAAGAAGCATCTGGGTTTCCTGAATGAAAGAAAGCCCCCAAAATCTCCCAATACTTGTAATTATGGCCAAACTCACAGTGTGTTTCAGGTGGTTAGTGGTAACCCTGCTTACTTCATTGTTCAGAAATGGGCTACAGGCTCACTTAGCACACTGAACTTCAGAAGGCCGGTTTCTTCTGCTTAAAGCTGTGAAGTGCTTTGGCTTTCATAAGAATGCTCAGTGCTGAGCTTCCATTCTACAAAGCAAAGTAGAAATATACTAGACATCCAGACATATTGGGCACTCTCCGTCTTTGTGACATTAATCCAGACGGTCACTAGAAGAAAGCAAGAATAAACCCGTTGCCATCTGGACTGAAGTTACTGTTATAGGGGAAGGCTAATGGCTACATTGTTAAGATTTGTTTTCTCTTTTAAAAATTGTCAGCATCAGTGTTTACATATGAAAACAGACCAAGATTCTTTTTTGGACATTTATTTTTTTGTGCCTGTAGGTACCACGTCATACATGTGGAGGAGAATATCTTTCTGTTGTTGTTTGCTCGCTTGGTTTAGTTTTTAGAGACAGGGCTTCTCTGTGTATTCCTGGCTGTCTTAGAACTCACTCTGTAGCCAGGTTTGCTAGGAACTCACAGAGATCCACCTGCTTCTGCCTCCCAAGTGCTAGGATTGAAGGCATGCACCACCACCACCTGGTCCAAGCTCATACTCTTAAAGTAAGAGTAAGAAACATGTTACTACACAAACACGAAAAGGGAAGACACTTAAACACTCTAGTGCATTGAAATGATTACCAACATGCAGTTTCCAGTATGGGGAACAAGTAAAACAAAAGCAGACAGTAATTGACCAAGATTTTATTGAGTGCTTATCCTGACACTGCAGCCCTAAAGATGAACCTTCAAACAGGGTCCACGTACTGATCTTGGTAAATCAGGGAAAACTGTTGCATCAAAGTGCTATCATTTTTCAAGTGCTAACAACTTTGCGTTGTGTTAGGAACTGTGGCTTAGAGAGGACAAGTGATGCACTCAAGCTGATGATCCTGAGCAGCTTACTTCTAAAGCCCAAGGTTTTCCAATATCTTCTTGCATCCGAAGCAATCCCCAAAGACAGAGATCTTACTTGATGAGCATCTAATAGGTTAAGTGGGAACAGATTCCATGAAGGGACTTTGGGCCTCCTTACTCTCCCCTTTGCTTTGAAACAAGACAGATTGCTTCTTCATTAATGGGGTCACCCGACATTCAGGAGCCTCTGTTTCCTCTCCAGCAAGCCTAGCTTTGCTGCTTTTATTTGCTTCTGACTGTCTACCCAGCTGTTTACCAGCACAGCTGTACGCCTCCCATTCACCGCCCGGCACAGGAACATTTTCCTCTCTTCTCTTCAGGTTGCCTAAGAACAAATGTTTTCTTCATTAACAGCAGCGCTGTTGTCAAACTGCTTTCTGTCCAAGGGGCCTGTGACTGTGTCATTGTTTCCTCAGCTGACCTTTGCCCTGCATGAGTAACTGCTTAAGCCTCAGGAACTTTGGGCAGGGGGCATATTTTGGTGAATGGTCACAAACTCTAGGAAGGGCTTCTGGAATACTAGAGAAACAGGCACAGACAGCTTGCTGTGAAGTCAATGACAGATTGCTGAGGCAAGGGGTCGAGGTGTTGACAGTGGCTTTAAAATTTGGCTGCTCTGGTTCAGAAGTGCAAAAAACGTCACCTCCACAGCCTATGGGACAGATGTTTATGGAGTAGTTTTAAGAGTGACTCTTCAGCCCCTGCCCTTATGAGCAGGAGTTACCATGACTTTGTGTTGTAACTTTTGTGCTGTACAGAGGCAGATGATATCCATCTATTGTGATGGGTGATGGGTTTTTAAGAGCGCAACTAGTGTGGGGATCTCTGCCAGGTCTCAGAGGTAGAATGCTTGCCCAGTATGTGCAAAGCTCTGGGTTTGATGCCAAATGTTGAAAGGGGCAAGGGGGGAGGAGGACTAAAAATACTTCAAAGTGTTGCCTTTAAAAAAGAAAACAGAAGCTGGATGGTGGTGGCGCACGTCTTTAATCCCATCACTTGGGAGGTAGAGGCAGAAGAATCAGAAGTTTGAAGTTATGTCTCGAAAAACAAAAAAAAAAAAAAAAAAAAAAAAAAAAAAAAAAAAAAAAAAAAAACAACAACAACAACAAAAAAAACAACAAACAAACAAAAAAGCAGAAAAACAACAGCAACAAAATACCAAGATTCACATTATGTTTAGATAAAGTTGAAAAAGCACCAGAGAAATTTGTTTGTTTGTTTTCCAAGGCAAGATTTTTCTATATAACAACTGTCCTGGAACTCTCTTTCTAGAGCAGACTGCCCTCGAACTCACAGAGATTGGCCTGCCTCTGCTTCCCACTGCTGTGCCCAAGAGCAATTCTTAAATGTCCCATGGAAATATATGCTGGGAGGTGCTCCTTAATTTTGTAACTTCCCCATCACACAACTGTTGAATTCATGAATACTAGAAATTAAAGAGATAAAAATGGATTTTGACTTGACAGAAACAGAAATTCCTTAATTCTACCAAGTGGTCTTCATCTAGATATTTACAGCTCTCAGACAGCTGTGGCTTAGCAAGTGTTTGTGGGACTTATTTATAATCACACTTACATGTGAGGATGAGTAGGAGGATTGCAAGTTCAAGGGCTGTTTGGCCAATTTAATGAGATGTTATTTCAGTAAAAAAAAAAAAAACCATAAAGGAAAGACTAAGGTTATAGCTCAATGGTAGAGCACTTGCCTAGCATGCTATGACCCTAGGCTCAATTCCTAGTTCTAGCTATGATTTTTGAAAGGGAATATGTTTTACTTAGATACTGCACGTGGTAAATTCTCCTACCTTGGTATTAATAAAAACTTGGCTCCTTAATATTTGGGCCCATCTTTTTATAAGACTCCATGCACTATTACCTAAGGAAGGCATTTGTCTATTCTGTTGTGCTGTAACAGACTTCCTGATGCTAACTACTATAATAATAATAATATAATAAAGGAAAAGGGTTTATTTAATTTCTAATTATAAAGGCTAAAAGTTCAAAACAGGGTAGCTCCATTTATCTGGTCTCTGATGGGGCCTACTTGCCATACCATGACACGATGGAGGACTAGAAAATAAACTAATCTCATGCAGAGGGTAGGGATCAAAAGAGAAACAAACTAGAGACCTAAGAGGGGCAGACTTGCTCTTTCTATAGCATCCTACCTTAAGACACCCCAAAGCATCAGCGTCACCAGGTAGGATCCCTTCACCTACTTCCCTTCCATTCAGGTTCATGTCTGTCATAGCACCTAATGAGAGCCCAATATCAGGGACTGGTTTCCAGCACATGGACCTCTAGAGGGTTAGGCACAACCAAACTGTGAATGGCTGGCATGGTCAAGCACTTGAATTTTATGACTTTGGTTTTGTGGAAAAGGAAAACATAGTTATTGACAGTCCGTTTTAATGATAAAAGACAGAAAAAGAAAGTCAAACTGACATCACTCAGTTTAGGGAAGATAAGAAAGTCTGTCCAGATTAATTTCCCGGTGCATTAATCAGAAATTTGGATCCTAACGCTGTGTGCCTTATCTTAGTATAAATGGTGAATTGCACGGTTAAGGCAAGCTGTGCAGTTAAAATCTTGCAGTACGGATTTTGGCAAGAAAAGTGTTCTAAGTGGTTTCCAACTCTTCGTGTATAGGGAACCTCATTCATAGAAATCAAATTTTTTTTCCTTGACTTCTCCCCTATTACTGAATTCTTTCAAGTGAATTTTTCCCGAAAGGCAAACTAATATCTAACCGACCAAAATTGACTTCCTTTGGGGGGTCTGCCAGCCACTTTATCTGAAGCACATGGCTGTGTTATGCATCCTTCCTATGAGAAGTAGGAGGTCCAAACAGTATCACAAGGCAACCTTCCAGCGCACATTATCCCGAACAGTAAGTCTGCCGCTGCCTGCAACAGACCTAAAGGAGTAAATCAGACCTTTGACTGTTTGCAGAGATGAGCCACATTCCTTGCAAACTGTGACTGGAGAGCACTGAAGTCAGGGGAGGAATTTAAATCCCTTAGGATGAAAATCTCCAAACTGCACCAAGAGGAATCAATTAGACCAGAGTCAGGGGGGTGAGTTCCAGTGGGGCTACCATGGGCAGCATATAAAGCAAGCATTGGAAGGTGGTATTTTTTAATCTATGAATTGGTAAAATGATGGCAAAGTCAATTTTATATGGAGATCAAGAAGGTTCTCCTTTGTGTCTAAAATTCTGTCTAAAAATGCTGCAGTTTTTTAGTTTTTTGTTTTACATAAAACTATTTCAATGTATTTTTGAGATACATTTTACGAAGATCAAAATTATTTCGGTATAGATCGTAAAAGGGCTTGGTTGTTTTACTTTTAATTAACTCAAAAGCTTGGTGAGTTTGCGTCAGAATTTCCCAGTTATTCCTCTTTGGAGGAAGGAAGTACACATTCCAAACCGTGTCCCTAAAGTTGTCTGCTCAGGGTGTTTCTTCTTTTCATAAATCTTACATGACAAGAGCCCGTGGCCTCCCAGAGAGCTCTCTGGGGAGTGAACTCTTCCAGACCTTTTGAAGTCATTGCACAAATACAGTGTTCATGTCCCTGTTAGCGGGAATCTTCCTCCCATCTCTAGTGAACCATCTGCTTCGAGAAGGTGTGTTGAAAAGAAATTAGTGGCAACTATGTCACAAGTAAGTCAGTTTCTCTGCAGCCTCAGAGGTTTTAGGCCTATTGCTCTGCTGGTTTTTCTCCTTTGAAAACTGTTTTTAACTAAGGAAGCTGCAACTAGATAGTGCCTTTTCAGTCCAAAGATGTGCACAGCCACTCACTTCACGGGGATCAGTTGCAGTTACTTGACAATGATGTCTTTGTCACTGTGATCAAAACTTTTGAATCATTTTCCTCAGGAACATTGCGTTTCACTCAGGGACTAAGGAGCCACGTTTGTACGATGTCGATAAGTTTGCTAAACGTTGGCCTTGTTTCTTCCCAGACACGGAGACCTGTGACTATGGCTGGCACAAGTTCCAGGGGCAGTGCTACAAGTACTTCGCTCACCGCCGCACATGGGATGCTGCAGAGAGGGAGTGTCGCCTGCAGGGTGCCCACCTCACGAGCATCCTGTCTCACGAGGAACAGATGTTTGTGAATCGTATGTACCGGACATCAGTTGTTTGGAACCTTGCTCATCTCTCTGCTGTCTTAGCTTTCTTTGGATCCCAGTTTAAAGTAGTTTGCTAGGCCTTTGTTCAGTGTATGAGGTCTCTCGCCTGTGAGCTATGTAAGATAAACTCTGTTACCGCCTCCACTTTAGGATACCTTTAGGTAGGGTCCAAGAAGCCATTACTTAGTGCAGCTGCAGTGACAGGTATAGCTATAGGTTGGATCATAAGCAATTGCTACTTGATCTTTACCCTCACACAGAGAGTTATTTCTTCTGGCTCAATATAGTTCTTGTCACGTTTAGTTATCATTATCATTCTGTTTTGAATATTTGAATATTGAATAAAGTTGCTTTGAGGGTTATCCTGCAAATCAGAGCTGTGACTAGCATCCTAATTGTAACTGTGCGTCCCGATTCTCCTACAGTGGTCTCCTAATGTTAGAAAGTGAGCTGTCTATCAAGATCACAGAGAGGTGAAGATTGAAAGCGGATAAAATCTAGTACTGGGGCTGTTTCCTAACGTTAATCTTAAGTCATAGCAAAGAGGGGGAAGCAAGTGTGTATCCAGCACAGGGTCAACTACTTTGCTCATGAAACATAGTTTGATGCTCAATCAGTTGTATCCTCTATCATTTTGTTGTATCCTCATATTCTTTTGGAATAGTTTTGTTAATTTGTAATCTGGGTAATCTGGGTAATCTGGGTAGAGTTTATTGAACTCTACTGCCTGATATTTTAGCTAGTAACTCATGTTATGGTAAATGTCTTTGAAAGTAATTTTTCAGGACTATTTGGTCTTCGTGTTTATTATTTGGAGAAAAGAGATTTTTTTTTTCCAAGTGAGGGTAGACTGCAAAATCTGGTGTATTTCAGTGGGCCACTAGATCTTTCCCAATGACATAGATTAGCAAGAAAATAAGTAGATGCTTTCTATTATGAGTGAAGATTGAACATAATTTAATTATGATTGATTCCCAGGGAAATGATTGCCTCTGATATATTAATTTTTCATAGTGTTTGAAAATGTGTTTATTAATGTAATGCTCATTAAGTGGAAGAAGAATAAAGTAAGAAAGATTTATGAACAGCTAAGTAAAAAAAAAAAACAGAGAAGAGGATGCATAACTCACTCTGAGAATAGTTTTCTTTGAAATAGTGCTTTGGAACAGAGGTAAAACATCTGTCTTCTGTCACATAGGTGTGGGCCATGATTACCAGTGGATAGGCCTCAATGACAAGATGTTTGAGCACGACTTCCGTTGGACTGATGGCAGCGCACTGGTAAGATGCTGATGGAGATGAAGCTTCAGGGTCCTATGCAATGGTTTGGGTTATACAGAGCAATGCGCTGGGTAGCAGCACTCCTTGAAACAATGACTAAGTGTTCTCAGCTAGCTCCTCTAGCCTTCTTGTCCCTTTCCCCGAGTAGTGGCGTCCTTAAAGAAGAGTAGAGCAAACTCTGTGGAAAGGGACAGCTAGACCATAAAAATTGTGCTCGACCATGCTTTCAGGTGGTTATCAAAGGAGAAGAATAAATATAAGAGAGACAAGAGAGTCTTTGACAGGTACCTTTTTCTTCTTACACAATTGCAATGAAATTCCACTATAAAGCGTGGCTCATTTTTATGTAGGAAAAGGGTTCATTTTTTAATATAAGGAAATTTACAATGTTGTAAATCTCATTCTGTTTCTTTATTGCTGAATAGTCTTTTTTATTTATTACTTATTTCTGTTTCTTTCCATAAGAAATACAACTTGGCAATTCTGGCTATAACTCTGCTTAAACTGCACTAGTTTTTGTTTGTTTTGGTTTTTAGGAAGGGGCTCACTATGTAATTCAGACTGGCCGGCTGCTCAGTATGTAGTATAATAAGTTCTTAAATCTGAATGGACAAGAGAACCTAGTGTTTTAGGGCTAGCGCAGCTGTGATTGGCCACACTGAATGTGCTCAGTGCCACTGTGCATAACGGCCACTTGTGAATAATTAAACACCTTCTCCCAGGCCTCAGGGCAGATGTGTTCTAGCAAAGCCCCTAGCAGCTGTAGTTTTTGGGCAGTCCCGGTGTTTCCGAAATTCCATCAGCATGGAGAGCCACTCAGCTGGACAGTAAGTGTAAGTAAGTTCTAAATATGATAACAGGAAAATATTATATGTAATTTTTAAGTTTAAGGTTTAAGTTTTGTATATGAATCACTTAAGTGATTAAATTGTACTTGTACTTACTACCTGCCAGTCATCTGGATTTGTGTTTGGCAAAGCTAAAGGTCATTCTGGAATGAGTGTGGAACTCCTCTCTATTTCTGGAATCTCTGCTCTGTCCAATGATTCCTATCTGGACAATTAGGGCTCACTACACTCTAGCTATCCACTGAGTTCACACATCTGGGCCTGGATAGCCACTGTGTTTACATATCTGAGTCTAGATATCCACTGAGAGAGTTCAAACATCTGGGTAGAGTCAAGATACCCATAGAATTCACCTGTTAGTTGAGTTCTCTGTCCAGCATCCCCAAACTGTGGTTACAAGGCCTGTACCTGAGTTCAGTACTATGTCCAGAGTCAATTTTTCTTCTGGCTCGTCCCCCTTTTCCGTGGATAAATAGCATAATTTACTATAATTTTTATTTGAGTAACTCCACATAAAGCTCAGCTGGCCCTCTCCCTGTCAGCACCATGTCTGGGAAATTAGCACTATTTGTCATTCAAGATCATAAGGAGGCTTTTGGAAAAAAAAATTGTTTTCCTGCAACGGAAATATATTACAGGAAAAACTTTGGGGAGGGAAGACATTTTTTGCTTCTTGGTTTCAGGGAGTTTTAGTCACTGTGCAAATATAGTGCAGTGCAGAATAGTTGATAATGGAAGGGTATTGATGGGTCCTTATACCATGCTGGTCCTGGAAGCAGGCGACTGAATGTAGGCACCAGGCAATAAATAGCCTTCCAAGTCCCACCTGTAAACACCCACTTTGCTAGCTAGGTTCCACTTGCAAGCCTCCTAAACTCCACCCAGAAAATAGCACTGCTGACAAGCAAGTAGTCAAATGATGGGCTGGTGGGGAACATTTCAGAACCAAGCCAGAACAAAATGAATTGGAGCACACATTCGGTTTTAGCGCATTCCCTGACCGAATTCTGCCGCAGTAGTACCTGCCCGGAGTCTAACTGCTGCAAAGCTTTCCTTCTCATACTTCAGAGAGACATGCCATTTCCTGTGAGCTGCTCTTTTTCAAACAGAAACTGGAATGCTCAAGACTCAGTTGGTCAAGTTTACTTGGCAATGCATGTGTCCTGTACATCTGGGCCTCTACCCCGCCACCTTGTTTTTGATTTCCTATCAAAATAAACCCTATATTACTGAGCCCTGTAAGCTAGTTCCATAAGACCAGACTGACCTCTTTCTGGCAACTATACGGAGTATGAAAAACATCTTAGGGAGTGTACCTTCTCTGCCACATCCATACACCTAGGGAATGTACCTTGTCTGACACATGTACACAGATGAGCTTTCGGTATCATTATTCTCCTGTTCCACACGAAAGCAAACCAACTCATTTTGTTTGTGTTTGTTGCTTTTGCATTTATTTATTCAATGTTCTTTGACAATCTCTTCTATGTATCTAAAGCTGCAGTGAGTTCTTATCAATCTTTTCTTTTCTCCCCCTCTCTCCTGCCATCTTCCCTCTTCCCCTTTGCCACATCTTTTTTGTCTGATTCTGTGACACACTGAGTTTAACTAGTGTGGCCTGTGTGCCCTCGGGTTTAGAACTATGCATTGGAACTCGATGCGCTCACCATTGGGTACACAGATGAAGACAATGACTGTGTCTTCCCCTGCAACCAGCTGTATCCAGCTGTTCATCGGGGAGGCAAAGAGCCTGGAGTCCCTCCTGGATGTACGCATGCATGACTATTGACAGGCCCAGTTTTGGGAAGGGCCAGTGTAGGTGACCATGGCTGCCTTGAGATCATATTTGCCATGGCTGTGCTATGCTCAGAAGATAATAGCTTATGACTATTTTCTTAAATTTTCTCTCTAGTTATCTCTCTGCCTCATCTGTGCCCATAAATTTTTCACATAGGCATGCAATCTTATAAAGTTAATCTAATTATCATTTCTACGCTCAAGATTGACTCTAAATACAGTAAGACGGTGAGCATTGCACGTTTTCAAGAGAGAGAAGTATCTACTGGGATGTTGTTAAGGGAAGACAGAATAATGTAATGTGACAACCATAGAACATTAGCTGGAGGCTTAGTCTTAGCAAGTCCCACATATCATTAAAGTCTGAGGACCGAGCCTTTACTAGAATAAATCGTGTAAACAAGCGAGGTTAATTAAAGAAACGACCAAAGTACATCCAGAACAAACTGATACACCCTTGATTTCTTCTTAATCCAGTCTTTGTGTTAGAGAAATAAAAACATGTTAAGGAGTGTTCCCTAACTTTGAACATTTGGGACCAGAAGTGCACAGCTGCCCACCAGCCTGCCTACATTTGACTGATCTCTGGCCCAGTTTTCTTCCTTTGGATCCACCCTTCCCTCTATCCTCCTTCGTTCGGAGACAGCCTAGGTGTTTCCTGAATTCCCCCTAGATCTTGTGTAGTCCCCTTCTCCTTAACAGGTTCCATATGTGTGCAGGCACTGGCTAAAGTAACTTTCCTTTGCTTCGCTGTGTAGTCCAAGGGTTTCCACTTTAACATGTCCTTACAGTGGCCAAGTCTTCCTCTGGAAGAATGGTACCTGATTACTCTTGGGGAAAGTCAATTGGCCACGTGCAGTTTCAAAGACCTCGCTTCTGTATTAGGCTGCTTTCTCTCCTCTTCCGCCATTTCAGATATTTTGTTTGACAGTTATTAGAGTTATCCAGCTTGGGAGGGAGAGCGGTATCAAAAGAAAAAAAAAAGAAAAAGACAAAGAATGCTTGCTATTTACCTGATACTATCTTTTGCTTTTCTTGCTATATTTGGTATCCAGGAATAATCAGTATAATCCAGGGTGGAAAAAAGCTTCAGTTAGATCTCAGTGTCAGTGATTTGCTTTATTTAAATAATTAAATTTCCAAGAAGCTGGCAGTATAATAATATCATATTTAACATGAGTGTTCTTTATAGCTAGACTAATTCAGTTCATATGCTGTGCTAAGGTAGTGGTTCTGTTTGGCTAAGTTATCAGAATCGCCTGTATTCCTCAGATTCTGATTAATCTTTACATTTTATTGGCCTCTATAATAAAATGTTGATAATAGTGATAAAAAGCCAAATTCTTGCTTATGTTATAGTTGAAGAATCTTTTCATTATTTATTTGGGGAATTTGCCCAATAACTTTCATAAAGTATTGTTCTGAATACAATAGTATCCAGCCTTCTCTTGTGATCTATGCTTTCATTATTATTTTTCTTAACACATTTCAGCTTTCACGTTGTTTCTTGCAAGTAGTTTTCCACTGCAGGTGCTTCTAGGTTAGGGATGCAGGCATGTGTCTACTTCTCCTTTTAGTTCTAGGTCCCCATCTGGTGAAGAACCATGTAGTCCCTGTGTGTACAGTGCACAGTCTCTGAGTTCATATGTGTCCTGATCATATTTATTTAGAAAGTTTTAGTTTTGGGGGTCATCCATCCTCTCTGACCCCTATACCCTTTCCATCTCTTCAGTGGGGTACACTGGACCCTGAATAGAGTGATTTGATGGAGTTTCCCTGTTTAGGGCTGTTGCTATGTTTCTTTGTCTATCCAGTAAGTACTAAAAAGCTTATTGAATCATAGGGCTAGAAATGTCATATTTCTAATCCTAACCATCTCGGGTTGCCTTTGATATCTGTGTTGTAGATTAAAATAGGTTAATTAACAGTGTAATTAATTTTAATTGCTGTTTTTATTAAAAGTCCACTTAAAGTATTTCTGAATCCCCCTCCCCATTTTAGTAATTGTGACTTAGCATTGTCAAGCTAGCACAGCCAGTACTTCAGAACCCCTTCTTCTCCAGCCTGTTATTAGAATTGTGACACAGAAAAAACCGCATTGGTGTGGGTTTGCCCTTATATCCAGAGATCCTTTTTCTTTTTTTCATAAAATAGTCAAACAGTGGATTGTAAGGAAAACAAAGCTTTGAAATGAATAGAAATAGTACAAAAACAGACTATAACTGAGAGAGACATTCTAAAGGACAGAGAAAAGCAGTAAGAAATCACAGACAATAAACCCTTGCTCATTTTTCTGCAGCAATGCGTCACTGCGGTCCTTTCACAGACACCAGAGGCTGTCCTTCATCTCCTGTGTGTCTCGGGCAGCAAAAGAGAGTACTAACTCACTCACTCAGAGGTGCTTGCTGGACGTGTTCATAGATTTCTACTCACAAGAAAGGGTTGGATATGATTTGGCAGAAAATGATTGAAAATAAAGTCTCTCTCTCTCTCTCTCTCTCTCTCTCTCTCTATATATATATATACACATATATGTGTGTGTGTATAATGTGTGTGTATGAATGTATGTACGTGTATGTGTGCACGTATGTGTGTATGTATGCATGTATGTGTGTATGTAAGTGTACACTTTAAAAATAATATATGTTTTTAAAACAATATTTTTGAAAATAACAGGTAGAGAGAATTTTGAGTTTTCACACAAAGACATGATAAATGTTTGAGATGATTAGTTACTCTAATGTGATTTTTTTCATGTCACTTCAGTATTGAAACACCACACTGTATGCTAAAACATGTATTACTGTGTGTCAATTAAATATAAAAATATTTTTAAAATTCTGTTCTCCCACCAAAGAGTCTTTAAGTTTGACGTTTTCACCTGGGAAGTCTTAGAAGGCCTTTTAAAAAAGATATTTGTGCATGTTTTATCTGTGATGTGGTTTTAGCTCCCAGCCAAATGCCACATCTTTGTGAGCAAGTCGCACTGTGTGTCAGTATTAATTTAATTATGTTGAACTTTGCAGGCTTCATTATATTAAATTCAAAGCCAAGAAAAGCATATGCCCTTTCTTCAGCCTTTAACATATTACTCATGAGTAGAAGACTGTAGATTTCTTTCTACCAAAGCCCACTACATTGCTAATGAAAATTTTTACTTCTGTTGTGGTTTAATTTGATTTGAATCAACAGATGTTTCTTCTGAACTTACATGCAGGATACTATGAGTCATGCTCTAGCTCCAGAACTCAAAACTCATGCCCATACCTTTTGTTCTTGCTGCTCGGATGTCTAAGGATGGGTTTAAATTGCCTAAGACAATGTTTGCCACCACGGGAAAATCACCTTGTAATTGGCCAGTCTGTCCGGCAAGTGAAGAAAACTTAATGAATACGGGGGTCCCTTTTCCAGCACCACAGGAAACTTTAGAACCACATGCACATGTTTAAATTTAGCTGCTAATTAGTTGAAGGCTGTGCGCAACCATGGAAAAAGCAAAGGGAAAGAGGTTGAACGGGTTTGGCACTTTCTCCAGCCTTTGGTTCCTTAGCATCTCATGACTGATGACTTGTGCAAACAAGCTCGTGTGGGAGCCTACTGGCACGGTGCTTTGCATGGATTAAGTGCACGTTGCTCCATTGCTCCGTGGGGCTCTGCCTGGGGCCCCTGTCTCACAGTGGTCTCACAGTGGGCGGAACTCACATCCCTCTGGAAATGCTGCTGATAATTACTGCTTTGTCAGGCAGTGAGCTCACACATTTCCCAAGATTAGTGCCTTACTCAAGAGTGGCCAGATTGTCTCTCCCGCGCAGAACTTTGCCAGCTAGGAAAGTAATGGGCACATTGCCACTTTAACAGCTATCTGGAGACCCCAAGTTAATTTTCCTTCCCTTCAGCATGCTCAGTTTGGTAGAGTCCAACTGCAGGCTTCCAGCGCGGAGCGACACCCAAACAAACGCCTCTTTCTCCTCTGAAACAAAGCTGCTCTTTTCTTTTCCAGTTGTGGGTTCAACTAAATGATAACAGAAAAACCACAACCTCCCGCAAAACATAAATAAATCATGACCCAGACCAGCTTGCAGGGATCAAAAGAGGGTATACCCACCTTGCGGGAAAGGAACTTGCTTCCTTCAAGTAGAACAGTTAAATATGACCCCTGCAGACTGCGAACAAATGCCTATTGTGCACCAGCTATCCAGGAGGGAAGGCGTTTGAAAGGGACCAAATGTTTTGATTTTTGTAATAAGTGGTCCCAGAGCCTTTTCCTCAGATAACCATTTGCCCTGTGTTGGGAAAGACTGAAGCTCACTCTAGAGGTTACTTAGTGAAAAGCTAACTACTTATCAATGTGTGTGCATGTGCAAGACAGTGCATGACTCTGTATATGTGTGTGTGTGTGTGCGCGCGCGTGCTGACTCTAGAGGTTCCCTAGTAAAAAGCTAACTATTTATCAGTGTGTGTGCCTGTGTGTGACTCTGTGTGTGTGTGTGTGCGCGCGCGCACCTGCTGACTCTAGAGGTTACCTAGTGAAAAACTACTGATCAGTATGTGTGCATGATTGTACAAGTGTGTGTGTGTGCTATAGGTAGGTACCTATCTTAAAAAAGTTTTGTATATAGAATTTGCTTGTATTCTTTGGCAACAGTCTTCTTGTCCTTGGTGGCATGGGCTTTATTTGGATTTTGTTTGTAGTTCTCGGAGGTCAGTAGTAGTATAATGGACACTGGTGATAAATGAAGTTTGCCCAGAGAATTCAGCTTGTGTTACAGGCATGATATACTCAGAAAATAAGTTTTCAGATTCACACAGCAGTTGTTTCATTTTTGTGCGTTGGTGCTAATTATTGATTGGTCCTGCTTATAAAGATGTTTGGTGGATACACTAGACGTGACTTTACTTCGGATGAAATTTTACTATTGATGTAAATCAAGTAAATCATCAGATACTATTAATAGGATCATAGAGAAACAAGTTTTTGGAGGTGCATTGGCAGAAAGTTCTTATGACAGATAATATCAGTCAATAACAGAACAGGTTGAGATTAGAAGTTACTATGTAGCCAAGCTTTGTCTTGTTCTGAAGTCTTTCTCAAGATTGGCAGGACATGCCACAGGTAAACCCTTAAGTTTTTTCTCCATTTGGAGTTAATAATTGTGATTCTAAAATGCTGACAAAAAGTTATGACCACAATGAGGGGTCTATGTCACCACCTAGTGGTCACATTGTGCTTTGGGTTTCAAAATGAACACCACTAGAGCAAGGAGGAATGTTTAGGTTTCTATAGCCTTGATGTGTATAGTATTGTAAGCCTATAGCTAAATGCAAAATGAGATAATTTTAAAGTTCAACAGGAAGCTACCAGTTAATCATATGCTTGATAAAGTCCTGGTAGATAAGGCTAACATTAGCTCTGCTCTTTCCTGAACTTTCACTCCAAACATAGTGATAAAAATCAATAGAATAGCTTCCTTGGTTTCTTTTCTTGAGAGGTAACCTGAGAGGACTTCTGTGATTTAGTATGAAGCCTTTTTGCCCCCCTGTGAATTCATTTATTTGTGTTTGGAGCAAAAGGATAAGTGGAGAGCAATGAATGGATTTATCAAGGAAAATAAATCCAAATTATAGTTGGAAGTTTAATAAATTTCCCTTTTCAAATCATGCCTGGAAAGCTGTCACGATTGATTCTACTAACAGGTTGTGGATAATATTTAAATGTTCTTAGCACCATGAAAATAGTTCTAAAAGATAGTCTTTAATTATTACGTTAGGAAATCCAAAGGATGGTGAATTTTCAAGTATAAAATACAGTGGCATCTAAGCTTAGGACTTATAATAAATATTTGAGGGTCCTTGCAGTCACAGAGTGAGGGTTTAAAGTGCCAGTGATAGCCGAGATACCCCCACAGCACAGACTTCATCTGGCCCTGATGGGCAGCCAGCGTTTACCAAGTGTTCCATTCGCTTTCTGCACAATAGACAGCTCCAACTTCCCGTCTCGCAGGGAATCTTTCTCTCTACTGCTCTGGTCATCCTGAGTCTTCTCTCTAGTACATTTCAGCAGAAATTCATCTGCTACACAAGTCTGTATGCATAAGGACATCCTAGAATTTATCCACACACCCTCTAGGTGCCCATAATTATTACTAGGGCTATATGGATAGACCCTTGTGCATGCATGTGTGTGTATGAAACAAAAGTACACCTCAAAGCTGTGGCTCACATGCAGATGAAACTTAATAAAATAATAATCATAATAAATAATAATAATACATTATTTAGTGTCTATGACAACTGTTTTCTTTTCTTTTTCACATTGTACTAACTAGGAACCAGCAGAAGAAAAGACTCCCACAGTCTCTAAGGAGAGATTCATTAAGAAAAATCAGTGTTCATTGATTTTCTCTGTGGTTATTTGACCAAATTAAATAAGGTCAAGTGAAAAGAATCAGAAGGGGGACTAGCTACTGCTCAAATTCTTTTTTAATGATTTCTGTATTCTTCTCTCATTTATTACATCCTCACCGCAGATACCCCCTCTGCTTCTCTGATCCCTCTCTCCCACAGATCCACTCCTCCAGTTCCCTTCAGAAAAGAGCAGGTCTCCCAGGAATACCCACCCAACATGGCATACCATGTTGCAATAAGACTAGGCACATCCCCTCATCAAGGCTGGATAAGGCAACCCAGTAGGAGGAATAGGGTCCCAGAAGTAGGCAAGAGAGTAAGAGTCACCCCTACTCACACTATTAGGAATCTCACAAGAACACCAAGCTACACAACCATAACATACATGCAGAAGACCTAGCTTAGACCCAGGCAGACTGCCTGATTGTCATCGTGGTCTCTGTGAGCTCTGTGTAATGGTTGACAGTGTCTGGATGAAGAAAAGGGCTAGGCTCAGGTATCTGAGGAGTTTAGCAAAATATCCTTAAGGAATCATTTCCTTGATCTATCTATCTTCCTTCTTTCTTTCCTTCTTTCCCTCTTCTTTCTTTCTTTCTTTCTTTCTTTCTTTCTTTCTTTCTTTCTTTCCTTCCTTCTTTCTTTCTTTCTTTCTTTCTTTCTTTCTTTCTTTCTTTCTTTCTTGCAAGCTGTGTTTGGTTCTCTCCTAGGTCTCTGGACTGTCCAGCCTCTGCTTCCTGGCCCTCTAGGCAGTGTGAAGTGTGGGTTCCCTCTCCTGGAATGGGCCTCAAATTACTGAAAATTTTTAGATTTTTGTCTGTTTGTTTGTTTTTAAGTTTCATTTATCTTATGTATGCGTGCTTATCTGTATGTACACCTTTATTCCAGAAGAGGGCATCAGATCCTGATATGATGGAGGTGGGACTTGTATCTTACCTGTTGCTTTCATTGGTTAATTAATAAAGAAACTGCCTAGGCCCATTTGATAGGCCAACCCTTAGGTGGGTGGAGTAAACAGAACAGAATGCTGGGAGAAAGAAGCTGAGTCAAGGAGTCACCATGATTCTCCCACTCCAGACAGATGCAGGTTAAGATCTTCCCTGGTAAGCCACCTCATGGGCTACACAGATTATTAGAAATGGGTTAGATCAATATGTAAGAGCTAGCCAACAAGAGGCTGGAACTAATGAACCAGGCAATGTTTAAAAGAACACAGTTTCCATATAATTATTTCGGGGCATAAGCTGACCAGGTGGCAAGAACATAGCCCGCCACTCTTCACAACAAGATCTCGCTAGCTATATATGGCTGTGAGCCATCATGTAGTTGCTGACAATTGAACTCAGGACCTTTGGAAGAGCAACCAGTGCTCTTAACCTCTAGCCATCTCTCCAGCCCAAAAGGTCTCAGTTTTAAGATGATGATAAAAGAGATTTAAACAAGGTGTTTTCAAAAGTCTTCTTTCAGATTTATCTTTATGTATATTAATGTTTTTTCTATGTATATGTATGTGCACCATCTGCATGCCTAGTGCCTGCAGAGTCCAGAAGAGAATGACAGAAGATGGTTTTTGATCCCCTAGCTTACCATGTGGGTGCTGGGAACCAAACCTGGGTCATCTACAACAAGTGCCCTTAAACACTGAGCCATCTCTCTAGTTCCTTACTAGACATTTTAGTATTCTATGAATTCCTTTACCTTGTGTCCTAAGGGTTTTGATCTTTTTAAGATAGAATTTTAGATGACTTATTGCCACATTATTAATGCTTTGAGAATTTTATATAGTGTTTAGATCATATTCACCCCCGCTCTTCTCCTCAGTTTTCTTAAAAGTATTATTATATTTTTTTGGTAGTTTAATACATGGAGGTAGTGTATTTAGATCAGATCCATTCTCCGTCTAACTCCTCCCAGACACTGCCTCCTTTTCCTCTTGCTCTCCCTACTCCACCTTCTCCTACTTCTTCCCTCAAGATTTCTTTGAAAAATCTTAGTATAGACAAAAACAAAAGCAAAAGAAAAGCCCAAAATGTATTTTGGGTGGTGCATGGGGAAAAGAGTGAATTCATTTATGTTTAAGAAATTTTCTTATACCTGTCTGTGGTCCTTGCTACCCGGATGTTCACACTCCTCCTCAGATTTTACTTGGTCTTTATTTGTGTCAATTAAAGACTAATCCAAATGTCAATCACCGCAATAGCAGCTAATGCCTGAAAACCTTCTTTTCTTTTTTTCCAATGAAAGCAGTATTAAAGCTGAACCCAAGACTACTTCCCCCACTCGTTTTAAGGACTAGAGGAAACACCTTGATTTCTAAGTCTTACATAGAGCTAGAAAAAAAAAACCACCTACTCTGTATGAATGGGAATTTTGAATTGCTAGTCTCCATATAATCAGAGATTCTCCTGGTAGTACATCACTGAAAACTTCCCAAATCTGATTCTACTTCAGGTGTGAGAAAGTAGCTGCACCCATCCGAAGGAAGTCCCTTTCAGTTGTTTTGCAATCTGTAATCTGGTTAGGATGCTGCCAGCCTGAGGGGTCACGTGGGCTTCAGAGAACCTGCAGGATAATTTTAACAAGAAAGACTATTTGTAACAAATAACTAAGCGTTTATGATTTGGTAGCCTTAGCGGAATAACTTCAGTCTGCTCTGAGTTTTCCTTAAGGTTGGTTTGAAACAGCTTTCCTGTATATGGAGACAAGTTCTGTATAATAGAACCATACTTATTAGTAGTTGGAGTTTATCCAGTGTTTTTTTTCAGCCATTTTATTATTTTGGCAGGTGATACATTTGAATTTGGTTGGAGGGGTAGCTGAAAAGTGACCGAACTTAATTTAATTGCAATGCTTGTCATTTGAGAACTTGTTTTGCAGATATGGAGAGCTAGCTATTTAATTGGAACTCCCAGAGTAATTTTGTCATATGATACAAAACATTAAGCAATTTCATAGTGGGTCAAATAATTATCTTTTAATAAAACAGAAGAAAATTTACATCTGAGTTGGCATTCCTCTACTTCAGTCCTTTGAGTTTTAGGTCACAGTTTTTCCTTGCCATCAGAGAAGAATGAAAGAGCAAAATAATTTTAGCATTCTCTCTCCAGGGAACGTGAGTTCAAGGTTTGTGGTGAGAAACCCAAGTCTCAGAGGCATAACCATGTAGACATATGGCCAGCACTTATTCTTGTCAAACATTTTGAAGAGAATTTTCTCATCCCAGTGGTCTGAGTCAGGTCAGTTCACAAGACATCATCCAAGACTACAAATCAAGTCTGAAGCTGGTCTGGAATACCTAGAAAGCTTATTTAAAAACACAACAGCCAGGCAGTGGTTGTGCATGCCTTTAATCTCAGCACTTGGGAGGCAGAGGCAGGCAGATCTCTGTGAGTTCGAGGTCAGTCTGGCCTACAAGGGTTAGTTCCAGGACAGGCTTTAAAGCTACAGAGAGTTGAGCATCCAAACTGCCTAGGCTCCCCCAAAGCCAGTATGTGCAGTAGGATCAAAAACCCATTGCCATTGTTCTTGAGTTCTCAGTAGTCCTCATTGTCTGCTATGTAAGTCCGGTCCGGTTTTATCCCACGCTTTTTCAGACCCAGGCTAGCTGGTCTTGGTGAATTCCCGAAAGATCTTTTTGGATGCTCAACTTACTAAACCTGGATGGAGGTGGGCGGTCCTTGGACTTCCCACAGGTCAGGGAACCCTGATTGCTCTTCAAGCTGATGAGGGAGAGGGACTTGATCGGGGGAGGAGGAGGGAAATGGGAGGCGGTGGCGGGGAGGAGGCAGAAATCCTTAATAAATAAATAAATTAAAATTTAAAAAAAAATAAAGTTCTTGTCATACAGGTCAAAAAAAAAAGTTACAGAGAAACCCTGTCTTGAAAGAAAAAAAAACAAAAAACCAAGCAAATGCCAACACCCAAGATGCTTGTTCATAACTCATAGTGAAGGAAAGGATTTCAAGGGGTGGATTTTTCTTTATTTGCTTGAAGAATACTTATTTTGTTGCTAGAGATAATGGAGATGAGAGTTTACATTATTGTAATTGGATTGATTTACTCAGGAGCGACTTCTTCTTAATATTTAATGTTATTTTGAATCCACAGCTATTTATTTATTTATTTATTTATTTATTTATTTATTTATTTATATTCATTTGCTATAAAAGTTAAGTAAGCCTATAAAACAATTAAGGAGGAAGCAGCAATCTGGGCTTCCTTTGCTGCGTCAATTTGGCAATAACAGAAACAAATCTGAAGCATCTTAGCTAAGGTAAATGGCACAACTGAGTTATCAGGAGGCAGCAGTGTGACACGCCTATAGGCATTAGACATTCTTATACAAACTACATACACAATTTAGCCAGAGCTCTGCCGACCAACACCAAAAGCACACATTTGGAAACATTGTTAGGTGCCAGATTCAATTCTCCTCAAAGACTGTAATATCATTTGTCAATTTAAGCACCAAGAGACAGCTCACTGGCATAGAACTCAAATTAACTTCAGTGTGAAAATGGCACAGGTGTTATTCAGACCGGTAGGAAATGTCGGCTGAAGAGTACAAAACTGTCGAGTGTCTTTGGGAGCGTTCAGGGGCATCTGCTGGGGTTAGCTTAACCCAGCGTAGCTAGAATATCTGTGACTACTTTAGATAAATGCGTAGGTAATTTTATAACATTTACTTTCACTGGTTAGAAACATAACTGTTCTTGTTCTGTGGAATTTAGAAAATATGTAAAAATACTCTTGGTGTCATAGTACTCAGTATGACATTTTACTGGATTTTGTTTTGGTATTATAGACATATGAAATGGCATCTGAAATGATGTGTGAGTCTGGCATTATCTTATCTCTAAATTTATATTCTCATTTCTTTGAATAGTCTTCAAGAATAATTTATTTTGTGATTATATAACTTTCCATTTTTCTGTCCACATCAAAATATGATCTTCCTATATAATGGTTTCCATTTAACTTTCCTATAAAGAGTATTTATCATAAATGTTGTTCTTATCTTTGGTTATTTTTTAGAATAGAATATAATGAGCAGAATTATGAATCCAAGGGCAGAAACCTTTTGAGGTTCCTGATACACAGTGCCAAGCATTTTCAGAAAGCTTATTTCTACCATCTAAATTATAGCTGCAATCTCCCCTATTTTTTGCTGTCAGCAAGGGACTTCTGTGAGGAGGATAATGAATTGGGTTATTAAGAAATGTTCACTATAGTTCTTTATTTCTAAATATCACACTGCTTAAACCACATGTCATATATAGCTCTAAACACTAAATATGAAGTAGAAAAGAAAATAAGCCAATAAGCAAGTTCTCACTGAACATATATTTTACTCCATAGAAGAAAGATAACAAATAGACTAGTTATGAAGGATGTTCGAGAGTGGTGACTGTCAGGTAGAAACTTCTGGGGATGAGCGGCATGGGAGAGATGATTAAGGAGGGACTAT
>NC_022021.1:10792316-10807048 GCF_000317375.1 Microtus ochrogaster
TTTAACTCTATTTTGTGTTTGTCATTGATGAATATGTTTGAATATCTGTAGCATATAGTTGCCTTCCTGAAGCAAGTGGAAGAGTTTCAACACTGATTGCAATAGTGATCTTAAAGTGCAAACATCTGCTTCCTAAAAGACCCAGCTAAAGAACAAGTGAGAACTACTGATGCAAAACGTATAACTCATTTGATTTCTTATATTTAAAAGTACAGAGCACACACACATGCACATGAACATGCACATACTTGAACACACACACACATACACACACACACGGAATAAACATGCTAGGCAAGGCTTTAACACCTATAACAAACTGTATTAGGAGAAAGAGCCCATTAAGATACACACAGTTCTAGTCTCAGCGGACTACTCTGCTGTTCTCTCATCCAAGGTAGAACTTACCCACAATGCATTACGTCCGTAAGAAGCTTTCCTACCTGTGCATTTCCTCAGCACGTCTGCATGGAACTGGTAAAAATAGCAAATCGAGTATTTGCTGTTTTCCCTTTTCCAGGATAACGAGTCTTTAATAAACTGTTTGTCTTTATCCAAATGTCATGTTTGTCTTCTGTGACCTCGAAATGGTCCCAGAGTCATGGTTTTCGTTTGTGGTCTCAACATGCTGTCTTCGAAGCTACTTTGTCCTCTCGCGGTTTCACGAAAGCAACGCTGTTGATGTCTTGAGCAGGGTATTTTCTTTATGACAGACTGTGGAGTGCATCAAGAATACTTAGCATCCTCCTGGCCCATGTGAACTGCATGCCGGTATTACCCATGCCTCCATACCTTTTCCTCGCTGTGCCAACCCATAAGACCTTATTCTTGTACATAAGTCCGTATTCTCTGGGATGGTTACAATTTAGAGGGAAAGGAAAATTTGCTCCAGGTTGAGAATTTCTAGAGCCAAAAAAGATTCATATGCATAATACAAATACATTTAAAATTCCTCAATGGGGAATGAGTTTTGAAAGATGCTAATTTTACTTCACTAAAGAATAGAATCTTTTTTTCAGTTCCAGAAGAGTTTTGTAATGTCAGTGTTTACAAGTTTTGTAAAAAGGTAATTTCTTAGATATTTCATATACCTTTAAACCTACCTACCCAAGTAGTTCTTCTAATTATTAGCTGCAGGTAAGAAAAGATACCTAACATATAGAAAAGTGATATTTTTAAAAGAGCATCTTTCCATCATGCTGTCCATACAGCTTTGGACCATCTTGTTGGTATTTCCTCATCAAAATTCCTGCCAGAGATAATGACTTGGTTCTCTTGCTTTTCCCTGTAATATTCCAGAACAACAGATTGTTTCCAATTTTTTGAAAATTTATATAAGGAGGATTATATTTATATAGTCTATTTCTTGCTTTTTTACTATTCTGTCTTGTTGAGATTTGTGCACATGGATGTATGTAGTTACATATTCTCTGCTTCTGCTGTGTAAGTGGTTCATTATATACAATTGCATTTTATTTATTACTTTTCTTTCCAGTGAACATCTGCATTGTAGTCAGTGTTTTTACTCTTATAAGTAATGTTTCTATGAATATTCCTAAACTTGCTTTTGGTAGACTTTCATGAGTTTCTGTAGGACACATTTCCAGGACTGAAGATGCTGACTCATGAGATCTATGCACCATCAGATTTACTAGCAAATGTCAAATTGCAATTGGATTTGCAAATCCCAAACTTGTAGCAATTCACAGTCCCACCAGCCATATGTGAGAGGCGCTGTCTCTTCACCTCTTCGCCAACATTTGATATTTTTGGATTTGGGAAATTTTGGGCCAGTTTGGTGGGTATGAAAAGTTATCATTTGCTATTTAATTTACCTTTTCTTGGTAATTTGCTGAATATATTTTCATATATTTGTTAATTATTTGTAGATCTCCTTTAGTTAATTTTTTTATTCAGGCATTTTCCTTATTTTAAAAAATTGGTTTTCTTTTTCTACTTTGATTTGTAGGGCCTCTGATTGCATTCTTATTTCTAATCTCTTGATATTTACATAGTTTGTAAATATCTTCTCCTAGTTTGTAGTTGTTCTTTTCTCTCATAATATGGTTTTTTGATGAAGATAACTCATAATTTTTAATGTCTTTCTTATTTCAACTTTCCTGTGCTTTAGAAAGTCTTTATGAACTTGAAAATCATAAAGATAAGTGGTATTGTTTGCTGAATGTTTTATAACTTTGCATTTGTGTCTGCGTGTTGAAGCTACCTAGATCTGACTTCCCATGTGTTCCGGGAGGTACAGAATCAAATATATTTCACCATATGAATACCAGATCCCTTGTGTTTTAAGACTGCCTTCCTTCCTACTCTGCCATGTTGTTTCTGACACATATCAAGCTTATATGCTTGAATATAATTCCAGCATACTTTCTTAACCTTGCCACTACCATATTCAATTGGATTATTTTAGCTTTTTAATAATTTTGACATATAAATAACTTTGAAGAAATCATGTAACTTTTCCTAAAAATAAAAAAAAAATTCAAGTTCTAATTTGTTAACAGATTACAGAATCATATACAATCAATTATCTAGCTGACTGTTTTATTCTTCTCTATCACTGTAACCTCATTCTACCTGATCTGTGCCATTATCTGGGACCAATTATAGCTTTTACCATTATAATAAATACACTGTGCAGGTGCAAGTTTGATAAAGCAAAAGTAAATTGGGAAAACTAAATATTAAAATTAAACCTGAATTTGTCACTGAAAAACAATGTGCTCATTAATTGCCTTTTAATATGTAAACAAATGCAATAATTATAAACTTTTAATATATTAAGATTTGAAGTATATTTTCTCATAATTTCTCATAATCATTTTCCCACCGAAGTGTCATTTTATTTCATAAGGCATCACAATGTATGTTATTAGCACATGGCTAAAGTGGTGTCAGAATTGTTATTTAAGAAGAATTATATATGTTATACTTCTATTAGGAATAGATAACACAATATAATAGTTTTAACAGTTTAAAAATAGTTAAAATAGACGCTGGAGAGATGACTTAGCAGTTAAGAGCACAGGTTGTTCTTCCACAGGACCATGGTTCAATTCACAACACCCACATGGCAGCTCAGAACTGTTCTAACTCCAGTTCCAGGTTATCCAACACCCTCACACAGACAAAGATACAGGCAAAGCACTGGTGTACATAAAATACATGAATAAATAAATCTTTAAAGAGTAGTTAAGATATTGGACTCATGAAAACTGAATGAGTACAAATTCAGTTGAGGTGGTTTTCTCATCTTGGAGTTTCATATAGTGAGATGTCTAACATCTACTTCTTATCATCTCTTCTTATTGTTCAGTCTGTTAATAGCTAAAGTTTCCATTGTGAATTAAAATACAATAATGTATTTTAAGCTTTCCTCTCACTTCCTTTCATAAGAGTTAACTATGTATGTTAAAGCTAATTAAGAAACTGAGGCCTGAGGGGCTGGGGATGCAGCTCAAAGAGAGTGCTTGCTTAATGTGCAAGAAGCTTAAGTTCAGTCCACAACTGCATAGACCAAATGCAGTAACATTTGTTTGTAGTATCAACGTGTGGGGAGAAGAAGCAGAATGATCAGGGGTTCAATGTTATCCTTAATGACAGTAAATTCAGGGTCAGCCTGGTCTACATAATATTCCATCTCAAACAACAAAGAACAGACAGACAGACAGGCAAATCCAAGGCAAGAACACTGTTCACTATTCGCTAGTTTAGTATAGAAGAGGTGGGACCAGATAACATTTTTTTTTGTACTTAGAAGTATATTTCTATATTTCAAATTATTGGTATTAAAGATTATACTTCTTCTTTCAGGGAAGGATAGTTAGCTGTTGCAAATGTATCATCACCTCAACTCAAGATTATTGGTAAAGTCTAGGATAATAAGAGAGTATCAGTAGGCTCCCTACTGCTGTCAGACATGTGCTTTTTGATTGGGAGGTTATTTTAGAAAAGTGACTTTGTAGATGGATAGATAAATGTATGGTGACTTAATGATACTGCATTTTAATGGAAATATAACTCAAAAATGACCTGATCTAAGATAAAAATCTACATTCAGAGCCTCAAGCTAAATATTTAAAGTTGCTTCAAATTTTAAATTCTGTATTAATGCCTTTGCACAAAGGTATATGACTGAGGTTTGGAAGTATTGCAGTGAGGAAATACAGAAGCGCAATTGATTGTGATGCTTACACTAAGATAGATAGATAGATAGATAGATAGATAGATAGATAGATAGATAGATAGATTTATTTCTTGGAAGTAACACAATTTGCTTTCTTTTCTTAGTTGCTTGCGGCCAGCCCCCTGTTGTAGAAAATGCCAAGACCTTTGGAAAAATGAAACCACGTTATGAAATCAACTCCTTGGTTAGATACCACTGCAAAGATGGTTTCATTCAGCGTCATCTTCCAACTATCCGGTGTCTAGGAAACGGGAGATGGGCTATGCCTAAAATAACCTGCATGAACCGTAAGTGGTACTTTAGAAAGAATGGACAACCGTGCTTTAGCAGATTCTAGATGCCCACATTTTACAGCTGTGGTACTGGTAGTTTAGGGTATGGAGCAAGTAATACTGTTGTGTTTTCTTTGTTTGTTTTCTTCCATGTAGCATCTGCATACCAAAGGACTTATTCTAAGAAATACTTTAAAAATTCCTCATCAGCAAAGGACAATTCCATAAATGCATCAAAACATGAGCATCGCTGGAGCCGGAGGTGGCAGGAATCGAGGCGCTGATCCTTAAAATGGCGAACATGTGCTTCCTCACTTCAGCCAAAGTCCCGACTTTCCGTGCCTTTCCTAGCACCTCAAGAAGTATTAGCAGTTGGTTTGGATTTGGGGACTGCCGTCTGGTCATTTGGGGTTGCTGTGCTCTTAAAGTATTTTCAATGAAACATGGAATTAAAAGGAAAAAAAAGCGAATAAAATGAGAGCAAATGAGGGAAGAACGTAGCCACCCCAGCCTAATTTCTTTAGTTTTCTCTCTTCAGCTAGTGAAGACCACTTCCTGTACGCCAGCCTACTGTACTATTTAAAAAAGAAACGCAATTTCAACCCTGATGGCCATGTAAATAAGATGATTTAATGTTGATTTTAATCCTGTATATAAAATAAAACATCACACTGAATTCAGGCATATTTAATGATGATTACGGAGCTTTTTAGGTCTTTCATCATTGGTTTGGCTGCTTTGCTATAGTTTGTTTAGGCTGGGAATGGTTTTGTCTGCCCTTTGACTGTCAGCAAGTGTGAGGATGGCTTTCCTGGACCACCAGCAAACAGATTCTTGCGGGTCTCCGACACCTATGTCAGCTACGGAAGCCACGCTTGCCCGAGCTGATACCCGGCGGATAGGAGACTGGCGAAACTCAGAGCTCCGGGGTGTGACCCTGTTTTGCCACGTTCCTTTTTCTTCATTTACAAGAAGGGCTCGAATGGAGGACTTTTATATGACCTGGAACATTTTTAGGGGTCAAAGTGCTAATTATTAACTCAACCAGGTTTTCTTTATAATGGCTTTCTTAACACTAACGCTGATGAAGGTATTTGGAATGGATGTAGAGACCAAGGGTCTATACCTTGTTGTGGAGGATGGGGGTGGGTTCTTAAATCAACAACAGTCGTGCAAAAAAAAAAAAAAACCCTCCATTTTGTACATATAACCATTTTAATCCTTTATAAAATTTTGAATGTTCATGTATGAATGCTGCAGCTGTGAAGCACACGTAAATAAATGAAGTAAGCCATACGGATTTAATTTATTGGATGTTATTTTCCCCGAGACCTGAAAGCAGTATAGTATGCTAGTAATGTTTCAGTGTTAGCTTTTATACTTTTTCCACAGTTCGAAACCTTTCTCATATAGGTGCCGTGTTCCTGATTCAATAATGTGACGAATAGATTGCTTCAAGTGTTTATTACGGAGAATGGAAAAGCATTTAGCTTCCAGGAAGTGGTGTTTGCCCATTCCAAGCGAGAGTGGGAGTGTAGAAATAGCGTGGGCGTTTCTTCCAGTGAAGTGGAGCGTTATGTGTTGGAGATTTTGCTTCTCTCTTCTCACCCCATGTCCCCCTTGCATTTGAATAGTGGTCACTAAAGATGACACTGAATCATGACCCAGTTATTTTTAGGTTCAAAGATAAAAGCCTGAGCAGAAAGAAGGCATTTGAGCCTTTTTCATTTTTTTTCACAAAGTTCATTTAGAAACTTTAAGAATAATTACAAATAAAATATGAACAGAAACAAAACTTTAAAATTACTTAATGTATACAAGCATTGAACCATCATAGAGTATGCCATAAATATGGACAAATTTTATGTTTTACACATGAGATCAAAGTAAATTTTTAAAAATGAAAATAATAGAGAAAGAGAAGACTTGGGTGGCCCCATGCCGATGGTTTCTCATGAAGCCGCCTTTGGCTTAGAAGGAATAACTGTGCTCACAAGCATCCATGGTGTCTTAGGCAAAATCCTGGGTCTCTGCAGTAAGCGTAGCACATCCTATGTGTCCCAGAGCACAAAAAAATCACTGTGTTGACTTATTAGAACTCTTTCCTTTTTCATTACAATGCACATAATCCTTCCCTGTATTTATAACATGTATAGTGTAAAATGTGAATGACTTTTTTGTGAATGGAAACCTTTGTAACTTTTTATATCTGCTTTTGTTTCACCAAAGAAACCTAAAAATCCTTCTTTTACTATTTTGTGACTTGTCTGTTTATTTCCAACTTTAGACCCTAATACACACCAAACTTTTCATTTGAAAATGAAATTAATTAATTTTATGTTTAGTAGAGAGAGGGCTCGACACACCCGCAGCCACTAAGCTAGAGACCATAGCAGTGTCCTTCCTTATGTCCCCACTATGCATGGGTCTCTGATATGGAAGAGACTGATTAGAAAGTGACAGCTCAAGTTAGAGACTACTTTCTTGTGAACCAGACAAGTGTCCACAAGGATCGTCTCACAATAGGCCGATGACGACCACCATTGCATTTGGAAGGAGAACTGGGCATCGAGAGATGAAGTTCTTTGTCCAAACTTCATAGTGTGGAGTGAAAGCAGATAATCTACAGAAGCTGTGTAATACACTCAAGAGAAACTTAAAATGTTATGTTCATGACTATTTTATATCTAGAACCTTAATTTAGAGACTAAATGACCATATCCAATTACCAGATGATGTTTTCATACATTCATCTATCCATAATGAGTCCTTCAAGTTTTAATCCTTCTCTCCTTGTTAAGTACTTCCTGTATTCCAGGCATGGTCATAGGCTCTGAAAACTCAATGGAGAATAAGTTTGACATCTGTGCCCATATAAAAGTTTTTATATTGGTTACAGTCAATGGGCCCATTTACTCAGTACTTTTTTTGGTGATATGGAAAATAATTAATTATACTCACATTTAAAGACAATATCATACAACAAAAGTTGGTCAAATTATTTTAAGATCTTTCTCCTAGGATAACAAAACTATACCTGAAATTAGACTTGCATAGTACAGAAGAGATTCTGAAACCAGGCCTGATGCCAGTCCTACAATTTAGGAGGCCTAGAGAGGAGGATTGACATGAATCGGAGGCCAGCCTTCTTGCAGAGTGGATCCTGTCTGAAAATAACATGAATGAAACAAACAAAAGGGAAACAAAATCTGTTTTTCTTTCTGAGTGTGTTACAGTAGTGTATAGTCTGCTGTTCTTTTAACACAACTTCTTATGTTTACAATGTCTTATTTACTCAGTGGACGAGGTACTAATAACTAAATTGGTGGGATCCTAACATTTCGGACCTGGTGATAAAAGCAAGGTCATCAAGCTCGGTGGATGCTCACACTCTGAGCGATCTCACTGGATCAAACTCAAGAAGTTTGGAAGTCAATACACCAAAAGAAAATGGATTGCAGAAGCTTCAGAGCTGGTTTAATACATGTGCTGTGCAGAGCCACTTTCCAAGAGAAAAGTCTATGAAAGAGAATGTTCCAGAGAAAGACAAGCAGTGTTACCCTGTACTGAAAGACTCAGTAATGGCTAGTTTTAGTGTGTTTCTCTTTAATTCTGTCTAGTATTAGAAAGGCGGAGAAACTGTTTTTGAAGCAATGGCTCCACACTGTGGAGTTAGCCTTGTTTAGGTACCATTCTTTCCTCTATGTTGCGACTCATATTTGCTAAACAAACCAGGATGATTTATTCAATTTATTCATCTCTAAAACAAGCTTAAACAGAAAGTTTGTAGAGGACCCTGAATGAGTCATTTGAAACTGTGTAAACTTTTCCCATTATTACTCATTCTGGTATGTTTGCATCCCAACCGGACAAGAAAGAGCAACTGCCAAAACAGAACAGGAATGGGTCTGTTGAGGTGTTTACCCAGCTAGCAAAGTCTGGGTTTTAATCCAAATTTAATTCAGAGCTTGTGTGAGTCCATCAAACGATCTCTGACAAAGATCAAAAGTGCACTGCTGAGGGCCGTTAAATGATTTTTGATAGTGTACTTTCTAAAATAAAGTTTAAAGGTAGGTGTTCCATAGATTTCACTTCTCAAGACTTATCACAATAAAATTTAAAAAGATTAAAAATGGATGTTGTTTTGTCATATTTTAAATATCTCAGTTCTGAAAAACATTTTACATCTTTCCGCACATAAAATGTGTGTGTCCGTGAGTGCGTGTGTGTGTATGTGTGTGTGGTGTTGATGCATGTATGTATGTTTATCCACACATGGTTGTGTAGGCTAGAGGTCAATATCAGCTGTCTTCCTCAATTGCTCTCCACTGTGTTTAATACAGGGTCTTGCACTGAATGTGGAGCAATCAGTTGGGTAGGCTGTGTGGCCAATGAGCTCCAGGGATCCTCGTGTCTTTGTGTGCCTCACCATGCCCAGCAGTGGCATTAAGGATGTGCAGCACCATGTCTGACTCTCATGTGGTGCTGAGAGCTCAAGGGCAGTTGTCATGTTTGCACACAGGCTCTTAGCTTCCACAGCTTCCCTAAACCCCAACACGACCCTTTAAAACTATTTTGTGGAATCAGATATAGCACTTTAATACATATGTACTATCACCCTTCAACATTTTTACATTTATTTATTTGTTCATTTAATGTGATGAGTGTTTTGCCTGTGTGTGTTTACCTCTAAGTGCCTGTGACTGTGGAGGTCAGAAGAGGGGTAAGCTCCTCTGGAACTGGCTTACCTCTCGTTGTGAACCACCACGTCGGTGATGGTCACCAAATCCATGTCATCAGCAGGAGGAGCAAGTGCTCTTATCCCCTGAGCCAGCTCTCCAACTCCACTACCATCATTTTTTAAACGTGAAGAAAAATTGTGTTTTAAGCAGTCAGAAATTTTATTTTTCTTTCCTCAACTGTGGACTCTTCATCTTAACTTCCACTATGAATTTTATCCAATATTAGACATACGTATATTTCAAAGTTTTCCATTGATTAGACTATCAAGCATATATGCATTAAGAGTTGTCATTGACATTTGAAAATTACTTTTTTTCTTATAATGAAGTTATAAAAGTTAACGATTTAACGGAATGAATCATTGTAAGTTATTGATCTATATTTGATCAGACAATGTAAAGCCATTATAAAATTTGAAAGTTAATTTTGTAAGTTATAAAATTCTAACAGGAAAAAACTGAATGAGATGATTTAAGATGTTTTTACAGAATCATTTTTTATGAGTAAATAATCTTTAAAAAATAAAAAATAAAAGTAGACTATGTCATGCTTAGCACTCAGTCCTCCTATTCAGTTTAATAAAGTTACTAGTATTCTTAAATACTAGGAAAATGTGTTGAAATAAATAAATACATGGAGACTCTTGTTTTATTAGATGGCGCTACCCAATTCATGAAATCCCTTTTGTCACCGTTAACTCTCAAGGCTTACTTTGAACTGCCTCTCTGTTGATGGTACAGTGGGGTTCTGTTCTTTTTTGTCATGAGCCATGACTTGAAAAAGATTCATCATACTGACATAGAGTCACTCATCTTGGAAATAGGTTATAGCTCAGTGATAAACAGCCTACCATGCGCATGGCCATGAGTTTATTTTTGAATCCGAACCTTGGGAAATTGCTTGGCTCTGTATGCCTATAAATCCCTTGTAGCATGATGGGGTACTTCTTGGGTAGGCAGGCCACTACCCAAGACCACTGAGCTGTGCAGTCTTTATAGGACTCTCAGGCTGTCTATACACTGGTATATACACTATATATACACTATATATAAACTGGTAGCATATGTTTACCTACCACAAAGTGATTGTACTTTTCAGTCTTTGAATAAGCCTGTGACTTCCCAAGAAAAACAAGAAAGATATTCACTGCAGAGACAATCGGAAAAAGCAGTATGAGGAAAGTGATTGTTTCTCACAACCCTTTAAATGCAGAAAGTAGGGTGAATTTGAAAACTGAAAAGGAAGCAGAGAAGATGTAATTCCCCAGCACTCCCTATCTGGAAGAAGGAAGTTCACATGCCCAAGTGAGTGACATGAGACTTTTAGCTGAGAGGTCATTTCGGCATGATTTTCTCTCAAAATTTCCTTAGTTCCCAGTTCTCTCATGATCGTTAGTCAGATGGAACATCTAGTCAATAACCAGAACTACTTCCCATGGTCTAGGAACTATGGGAAAACAGGACTGTTACAAATGGACTGTTGGAGTTTCTGTCCTTACAGATGGAGTTACATTCAGGCTTGTGGAGAAGATTAGGACGCCGAAGTGGGAAGGGAAAAGACTTCTCAGATGTTGTGAAAGCCTTTATTCCTGGCCATCTCCATGTTCTCTTTTCATCTTTGCTTGATATTGTTCATAACCACATCTTCAATACTCTTTGTACTATGGCTTCTGGTTCCAGATGGTTGAAATTTCACAGATATACTAAGCTTCAAAATAAATTATTATCCAACCCTGTCCTTAGCCAACTCTCTGATAATTTTTCTTGCTGTATAGCTGGGTATTATCTACTGGGTATCTAATAGAGGGTTGTTAGCTCTTGGTTCCAAAGGCTGAGATGTCCATGATCCTAGACTATGGGTCTTCCTAGAGTCTGGTGGAGAGCATCAGTTACATTATGAGATAGAACAATTTACTAGCTTGAATCTTTCTCTCTGTGTAAATCCACTAATCATAACAGGAGTAGCCTGCTAACCTCAGTAGCTCTAAAGGCCTTCCAGTAGCTCCACCTCTTAACATTGACACAACAGCAATTGTTTCTCAGCTAGGGTTTCAGAGGAGGCAAACTTCAAGCTATGGCTCGACCTATCAGTTTGCAAGACTTGTAGGCTGAGTTCTTTCCCATCTATCCTAATACCATTATACAATCAATCACTAAACTATATTAATTTTTAGCAGTTTCTGTTGCATTATTCGTTTTAAAAGGCTGTGTGTGTGTGTGTGTGTGTGTTTGTGTGTGTGTGGTTTGTGTGGTATATGCACAAGTTGCAGGTAGCATATGGAGGCCAGAGGGGGCATCGGGTACCCTGCTCTATAACTCTTCGCCATATTCCTTTGAGATAGTTCTCCCACTGAACCAAGAATTTACCATTTTTTCTAGAGCAGCTGACCAACATACCACAGTGACCCTCTTGTCCTTACTCTACCAAAGATCAGAGATCTCTGGTTCTTGTCTTCAGGAAGAATATGGCATAAGTTAGCTCCTACCCATCGATAGATGGGTAAACTGCCTAGCTTTGGGCGTCTCCACTCTCGTCCCCTCAGATGTCCCCCCTAGCAGTTTATTGTGTCCCTTTAGGAATTAAGACTTTAGGTTTTCCTTTTCCTTTGGTGGTTTCATATCTATAAATAGTGAAATTTGGTCATTTTAATCCTCCCCCAGTTATTATTCTTTCTCATCCTTCTACCCCTCCTTTAATTTAGCAAGCCTCCCTTCTAGCCATGTGGTTTAAAGCTGTAAGTCATCTTTGTCGGCCTCAGCCATGGATAATGACCTGACTGGCTAGTCCTAATTCGGTGTCCTCAGGCTTAGCGTTAATAAAGGAAGCATGGTACTCTTCAGCTGGAGACCACAGCCAAGCTCAGGTTTCAACATTTGTATTGTAATTGGGAGCAAAGAAAAGAATAGGAAAATTACATTATGTGGATAACAATTTTTTTCTGAGATTAATTCCCAATACTTTTGAAATTTTATGGCTGTTCATAATGTTAGGAGAACAAGGGGTGAAGTCACCATTTTAAATTTTAAATCATTGGAGGCTTTTGTCTTTCCAAAACAATAGTGTCCTTTATGTTTGGGGAAACCATTTGAAATCTGAGGGGCTTCTAAACTTGCTGTGCTTTAGAACAAGTCCACAGGTAGAAGGAACTAGAAAAAGGAGACTCCTGGCTTTTCTGCATTGTGTGTTTCTTGGGGGTGGACTTAGGGAGACCCTAACTCTATTTGCTGCTGTTGTCTCTCTTCTCTTGTTTGTGAAGTAAGGTGTCCTTTGTAACCCAGGCTCGTAACAAATGTGACTTCCTATCTCAGTCTCTCAAGTGCTGGGATTGCATGTGTGACCGTCACACTAAGTTAGAAATTCCAGCCTCACACATCATGTCTCTCCTTTGGTTCAAACTTTTACATTAGACACTTTCTCTCTTTGGGGCATCGAAACCAGAGAATGGAAATTTAAGGTCAGGTCTTTCCAGGTTGAAGAGTGAAGACAGTTGAGTACCATCACGAAGGTGTGCTGAAATTATGAGAAACAGCTAGGAAATCCCTGAGAAGGGCTCAAGGATTCTGGATCTAGTCTAGTAGATTGTACAGTTTTAAGTTGTTCTGTATTTAGTTGTGTTTAAACTCATCATGTTTCCGTAGTGCCCAAGATAGTTTCATTAAATCTTAACTACATTATATTTTTCAGCATTAAATGATGGACCATGCCCTAACATTGGTGTGTGGAGAGCTGGAAAGAATGCTGCAGTCTAATGAAGGCATTTGATCAAGCCTACCACTAGTTTCTTACCTTCCAGACAATTCCCTATCTTCTTCCCCATCATTTCCCTCCAAAATCCCTTTGCTCTTTTTGTTTTAAATCCCATGGAGTACACATGATGCTGTCTGTATGTGCAGGAATATAGGACCATCCTTTGGAGCATGGGTACTATCGCAGAGGCCACACCCATAAGGAAACACACCTCCTTCCACAGTAGCCATTAATTGTCATGTCTGCTTTTGAAAGGTGTGATTCAGCCCAGCCTAAGCTACCAGTCCCCAGAACCCCAGTGAGCACTCTCTCCTCAAAACCGTGAGGTTGTTCTATTTGTCTCATTGTAATCACATATAGAAATTATGAGCATGTATGGACTTCTCAATAAAAATAAGACAAAAATGATTCTTAACAAGTAGGCAAAGGGATTTAGCATTGCTCTACAGAAGAAGAAAATCATTAAGTATGTGGTCTCTTCTATGAAGGCTGGGAAAATAGAGATGTCATAGAGCATTTGCATAAGGAGACAGCTTATGGAGAAAAGCAAGAAACAAGGAATGCTGATGGGTTTCAGTAGTACAGTGTGTACTTGGTACCTGCAAAGCCATACATTCTATCATGAGCATCCTACATAGATAAATAATCAAGGAACACTGAAAGCTTCTTACCAACAGAGCAAATCTCAGAGGGGCTTGGAAGTATCTGAGTATAGAAGAGCTAAATAAAATTAGGATTGTGTTTTGTTAAAACAAACAAATAAGCAAACAAACCAGACATTCTTTTCTACACAGGAGTAGGTTCTGGAACAGAGACTAGATCAAAGCACAAGAGAAATAATGGACAATGAATAGGCCAGTGTGTGGGCACTGGAAAGACTGCAACTCCCCTAAAAACACTGTGGGCAAATAATGTTTAGGGAATGCTTACCTAAGTCATAACTCCTCTGCTTAACACCACGAAACAGTGTTCGATATATATTGAGTTATGTCATTGCTCTTTTTTGTTGCTATTTTGAATTTATTGCTCAGGTAATACCTATTCATTGCTAAACTTACAGAAAAATTACAGTAAAGTCCAAATTGGAATGCCAACATTGAAGAGAAGATTTGTATTTGATGATTATTTTGAACTCATGTAGCTCTGGTCTGGGCTGAATACGTGTAGAAGGAGCTATTTACTGAGTGCCAGGCCTTCTCCTAAGTGTGCTGCAGTCTGTTTTTTGTTAGAAAAACATGTCATCTGTGAGCACAGGACCTCTTCTGTTCTGCATGTCACCAGGTTCCTAACACCTGCAATGGTGCATGGCATGTAGCAAACACTCAATGAATACTTCTTAAATACATTACTAAATCACTTCTCTTAATGCTAATGCCAGAGGGATTGTCACGTCTCCTTACCTGTAAGGAAACAGAATAAAGAAAGTCTTATGACTCTCCAAAGTTGCAAACCATCCAACAAACTGGGATGCACTGCTGGAAAGTGGCCACACTGCTCATGAATATTTTCAGTTATAACTCCTTCAGTAATGGGAGAACATGCAGGCATGGACATTAATGGGGTGGTGTTTAAATGTAATACTGAAAGTACAAAAAGCTGCTCATCTCTTTGTGACAGATAGTAGAAGATAGTATGCATTGTTGTTTGAACAGTTCTACTTGCTGTCAGCATCAGAAATGAAAGACAATCTTTTTTTTTTCATGGTTCCTTTTTTTATTGTTTTTTTTTATTAAGAAAGAAAAAAAATTTTCCGCCTCCTCCCAGCC
>NC_022021.1:10813724-10818394 GCF_000317375.1 Microtus ochrogaster
AGGGGTGCTGGGGGGCTGGGTCGTGCAAAAGAAAGACAGCCCTGCAGCAGGAGCTGGGGGAGGGGGGTTTGTGCTCTCTTCCGGGACAATCCGCCCTTGGGTAGCACACACTCACCCGTCCAGATGGGATTCCTCAGCAACTAAACAGGGACACCCGGTAGCCCAATGATCCGGTGACAAAAGCATGAAAGACAATCTTACTGGTCTCTTGTCATCTTGTCCTGGAATATGCCACCATGCTTGCCTGTCACCTAAATATGAAGCTGAATGCTTTAGCAAACAAGACTTAGAGTATTGGGGTTTCTGAAATACCTTTTTGAAAGAAATGTTTAGAAAAATACATGTTCATCAATATCTGTCTAAACTGCAAAAAAATATGACTTTAATTTCATGCTGAATGCCAGAACATCATGTCTTTCACAGCTTTCCAGTTTAGCAAAGTAAATATTTGGCCAGAGAACAGATTGCTTGTTTTCCAGCAAGATATGGTCAAAGATCCATGCATCCATTAAAATATGACCTAGAGATTAAAAAAATAAATGAATGAAATTTTAAAGTCCACATTATAATATCTGAAGTAAAAGCTGGTATATTTATCTTGTGTATTCTAGCACTATCCAAAATAATATATGGATATGTGAAGTTTTGAAATAAATACATATTGCATAAAACAATCTAACATTTCCTTTCAGGGAAAATCCAGTAAAGATTTCTGGACTATATTAAGCTATCTTTATAAAACTTCTGCAGATATTTAGATTTAGTTTTATAAAACAACAGCATAAACACAGTGCTTCACTCACTCAGGTTTTTATCTACTCTACAGACATCTTTTGAGTGAAGACCACTGTGGTGGCACACAACTTCACTCTCGGCACTTGGGAGGCAGAGACAGGCAGATTTCTGTGAGTTCAAGTACAGCCTGGTCTATAGAGTGAGTTCCAGGACAGCCAAAGATACACAGAAAACCATGTCCCAAAAAAACCAAAAAGTAAAAATAAAAGAAATAGAGTTTAAAGTAAAGCCACATAAAGATGGAAAATACACAGAGAATCTGGATACTGTATGTTATTGTGCTGTCTTTGAATTGTTTGATGGCTCAGGAAGGAACAAGAGCTGCTAAAAGATATTTGATTATAAATGTTGCTGGATTAATCCAACATATATATTTTGAAAATACCTTGACTTTAAAATTTAAGTCAAAAGATAGGTTACTTTGGAGAAGAAGTTTTGCTTTTGTTTCCATAAGAAATGTGGATTCATTCTGGGTTAAGAAAAATCAAATTTGATCAAGGAAGACCCCCTTGAGAAATCTTTGATAGGAGCAGATGATCCAGTTGTCTAAGTTCTACATCCAGAACAGTTTCTAGACTGCTGGCTGAGATGATCAAGTCTCACAGAATACTGCAGTCAGGACTTGATCATTCTCAGGTTTTTTAGGTCCCCATAAGATTATCAGTGCCCCCAGTCAGCAGGAAGTAGCCTAGAAAACTGTGCCCACATTCCCAAAAAATGGATTATGGATGTTTGTCTTTGCCAACCAGTTTATATTGTGGACTTCTGTATGTTTCTTTGGGACTGAATGACTACAGGACCGGGTGGGTCAGAAACCTCTCTTAACAGACCACAATTCAGGAATTGCTTTGTTTCTTAGATTCATTTCAGATTTTATTAGATTACCATGACAACAAAACAGCCTAGATTTTAGTAATGTTCCTGAAATGTCTACATTTTCAGCCACTCAGAAATGGCATGACCAGACCCATCATAATCTATGAGGACACACTGAATACATGTACTCACTGTCTCAAGATTAAAGACATTTCAGGACAAGGAAGCTTCCTTGGAAACTAGAAATTGGTTGTGAGTACAAGTTAAAAATAAGTGGGAAAAAAGAAAATCTGCATTCAAACAAGACATCCAAGTAAGGACTTCCAAAAATATTTTTTAAAGTCTTGTTATCTCTTATCTTCGAAGCAGATGTACACCATGCAGATGTGGTACAAACACCGCTTTCTGTGGACATCTGTTTTTGCACATCCCAGCTTCTTGCTTAGACACTGAGGCTGAGCTCAGGGTCTAAGCATGCTGGAAAGATTCTCCCCATACATCATGAGCATCAGTTGCTAGTGTGGAGGAAAAGACACCATTGCCAGCCCACAGGTAAGAGGCAGCAGAGGTGTTGTTGAGAGCAAAAGACCTGACTGAAATCAGAAAAACATAGAATCAGTCCCTCTCATGATCATCTAATAGATTCCCAAGATACAGCCTGGGAGAAACATTTTCCTCACGGAAGGCAGCCGTGGTTTGGCATTGTCTAATAGAGCAGGAAGAGGGGTGTTTTAGAAATCATTTTCCAAGAATTAATTTCAGTGTGAGTTGAAACTAAAGGAACATTTATCCCTTTTCTTTATTTGACACTCGATGTTGAGTGAGGTGGCAGAGGTCTAACCCGTGCATCAGTTCATCTGGGAGGCAACAAAACCATTGCAACAAACCAAGGCTTACTCAGTGTTGTGCTCCTGGGCAAACAGGACAAAACATGACCTAGGGTTAAACAGAAAAGGTCAAAGAAAACAGACAGACTTTGGTTCTTTGATGACTATTGGAAACTGAGCAGAGCATTATGGGACTGTCTGCCCAAGAAGAACTAGGGGCCTCTTTAGGAGTTAGGGGTGCTGTGAAGTCCTCAGTATAGATGTAAGCGACAATCAGACTCATTACTGTGATCGCAATGAGACTGTGCCAGAGAAGGGAGTGGTAGATAAGGCCAAAGGTGTCTCACAAACTTTTGCCAGATACCAATTCTTTTCCTAAAAGCCTCTTACAAACACTGTAAAAAAATTCAAAATAGCACTCGTATGCTGACAAGAGAAGTGAGAGCCACCTGCTCATCTTATCAAACGTGAATTTTTATTAGAGTTCCTCTAAGTGCTTCCAATTTGCAGACAAGTTTGTCCCAGAGTAGTGCATCCCAGCTGTGACCCCAGTCACCCTGGGATCCTGTTAAAATGCAGGTTCTGATGCAGAAGGTCAGGGATGGTCTGAGGTTCCTCAGATTTAACAAGCTCCCAAGTGGTGCTGATGTTGCTGGTAGGTAAAATGCACTTTAAACATCTTGGAGTTCTGATCTTCACTCTCATTTCCCACGGGTACTTATTAACTTTTCTAGTGCCAAGTTCCCACAGCATCTGAACCTGTAGAATCTGATCACATGCAGTCCTGATATCCTCGCGGCTAATCCAGCTAGAAGCAATTATGTCAGGCAGTGGTCTAAGCCATCACCACACTTGGCCAATCTACGGCATAGTCTCATGCTAGATAGACACTGCCATTCCTCCCGATCCCATCATTGCCTCTCAGAGTCTAAACTGTAGCCCCAAGAGTGATGCTAGCACACAGCAGGTTAGAGAGCTATTCCAACAAGGCCTTGGAGGTCACAGAGGTCTTCAGATTCTATTCTAAATATAATACGAGGCTTGGCTTTTGAAAGCGATTTTTGTCTGGATCAAAAGTAGGTTACCGATGGAATCCTCTTACCTGCGATTCATGCCTTCCACCTGGACTGTGTTGTTTCTTTAGTGCACATGAGGGAGCCTTAGAAAGGTTAAACAGGAATTCCATTAATTCTTGTAGAGAAATATACTAAAATATACACATTGGATGATTCTGAAATTTACTCATGCTAAACTGGTGGCAATAGTTTTTATTCCGAGTTTTTGCTAACTTGAATCTGTTCAGTTCTGGCTTCTAAGGCAGAAGCTAATTACTGAGTGCCTGTAATTTAAAGTGGCAGGTAATTGGGTTCTCTGTGAATATCTGTGTAATGCATAATACAATATTAAACAGCAATTATTTAAAATACAAATGAAGCTGATTAGAGTCAGTTCCAGGAGTTGGTAGTTTATATTAAAAATTGAAAATCAATAATTAACCAGAGTATGAGAGAGAGAGAGGGAGAGAGGGGGGGATGGAGAAAGAAAGAAAGAGAGAAAGAGAGCATTTCAGTCTAGCTGTAAGAATGATTGTTTCGTCATTTGGCATTAACATGCTAATATCTCTAATTTCATTTGGTCTATGTACATTAGCCTCATGTACTCATGATGATATTCTGAGTGGAAGTGCTGAATGCAAGAAAGGAAGAGAATTATTTTTCTCACATGTGTATTAATATTTAACCTTCCTCACGGAATCACTACGGTGAGGCCCAGTGCTGCAATCTGCAGTTAAAAGAGTGATTACTGAAAGGATATGGAATTGTACTGTTGAGACAGGTAGGGTATTAGTATTTTATAAGATTTGATTGCATTTTTGAAAGTGAAAAAAAGTCCCATTGAAACAATGGATGGTCATCCACAGTTCATACCTACACAGCATATTGTACTAAATACATACTCTATGACTCAGAATACTACAAAATAATGTAGAACAGGTTGCATATTATGGTATAAATGTGAAAGTATTTATATATGTTTTTATAAAAAAAATTGCTTCCCGGACTTTGAAGCTTGTCCACTGGACTTTGATTTTGACTTGCCCATCTGAAGCTGTGGATCCTGCAGCTAAAGAGATGAAAGGTGTGTCTGTCTGGAGGTGTGTGTCTGGAGGTGTGTGTGTCTGGAGGTGTGTCTGGAGGTGTGTCTGTCTGGAGGTGTGTGTCTGGAGGTGTG
>NC_022021.1:10818909-10819599 GCF_000317375.1 Microtus ochrogaster
TGTGTCTGGAGGTGTGTGTGTCTGGGGGTGTGTCTGTCTGGAGGTGTGTCTGTCTGAAGGTGTGTGTGTCTGGAGGTCTGTCTGGGGGTGTGTCTGGAGTTGTGTGTGTCTGGAGGTGTGTGTGTCTGGAGGTGTGTGTGTCTGGAGGTGTGTCTGTCTAGAGGTGTATCTGTCTGGAGGTGTGTCTGGAGGTGTGTGTGGTGTGTCTGGAGGTGTGTGTGGTGTGTCTGGAGGTGTGTGTGTCTGGAGGTGTGTATCTGGAGGTGTATCTGTCTGGAGGTGTGTCTGGAGGTGTGTGTAGTGTGTCTGGAGGTGTGTCTGGAGGTGTATCTGTCTGGAGGTGTGTCTGTCTGGAGGTATGTGTCTGGAGGTGTGTGTGTCTGGAGGTGTGTGTGTGTCTGGAGGTGTGTCTGTTTGGAGGTATGTGTCTGGAGGTGTCTGTGTTTGGAGATGTGTCTAGAGGTGTATCTGTCTGGAGGTGTGTCTGTCTGGAGGTGTGTCTGGAGGTGTGTCTGGAGGTGTGTTTAGTGTGTCTGGAGGTGTGTGTGTCTGGAGGTGTGTGTGTCTGGAGGTGTGTCTGTCTGAGGTGTATCTGTCTGGAGGTGTGTCTGTCTGGAGGTGTGTCTGGAGGTGTGTGTGTCTGGAGGTGTGTCTGTCTGGAGGTATGTGTCTGGAGGTGTGTGTGTCTGG
>NC_022021.1:10819699-10822963 GCF_000317375.1 Microtus ochrogaster
TGTGTCTGTCTGGAGGTATGTGTCTGGAGGTGTGTGTGTCTGGAGGTGTGTCTGTCTGGAGGTGTGTCTGTCTGGAGGTATGTGTCTGGAGGTGTCTGTGTTTGGAGATGTGTCTAGAGGTGTATCTGTCTGGAGGTGTGTCTGGAGGTGTGTCTGTCTGGAGGTGTGTCTGGAGGTGTATCTGGAGGTGTGTCTGGAGGTGTGTTTAGTGTGTCTGGAGGTGTGTGTGTCTGGAGGTGTGTGTGGTGTGTCTGGAGGTGTGTCTGGAGGTGTGTCTGGAGGTGTGTCTGGAGGTGTGTCTAGAGGTGTATCTGTCTGGGGGTGTGTCTGAAGGTGTGTGTGGTGTGTCTGGAGGTGTGTCTGTCTTCAGGTGTGTGTCTGGAGGTGCCTGTGTCTGGAGGTGTGTGTGTGTGTCTGGAGGTGCCTGTGTCTGGAGGTGTGTGTGTTTCTGGAGGTGCCTGTGTCTGGAGGTGTGTCTGGTGTGTCTTCCTGGAGGTGTGTGTCTGGAGGTGCATGTGTCTAAAGGTATGTGTGTCTGGAGGAAGTGTTTTTGTGTAGTAGGTGCTGGTGAAACATTCTCTATGAAGTACTGCCCACTGAGTTTTATACTGTGCACTTCTCAGTTCTAAAGCACCTTACACAACCACCTGCAATGTGGGAAGTGAAATCAATTTCTAACTTAATGGGATCCTGATGGGGATAGCAGGTCCTCAACTCCAGTACTTAGTGTTTTCAAGAGCAGCCATACTTCAGATCAAATTTTCTTATAATAAAAATAAATTTATATAGGTATAAAACTAATTTTTTAAAAAAATATCTTTTTGGTTTTTTTACATACCAATCCCAGTTACCCCTCCTTTCTCTCCTTCTGTTTCCCCCACTATTTCTCCCCCACCTTCCCTCCACCCCATCCCATCCTCTGCTCAGAGAGGGTAAGACCTCTCTGGGAAGTCAATTAAGACTATCCCAACACTTTGAGGCAGGACTAAGCCCCCCTCCCACCCGGCACTGTGTTTAGGCTGAGTGAGGTATCTCTCCACAGATAATGGTCTCCACAAAGTTAGTTCGTACTTTAGGGTTAGATCCTGGTCCCACTGCCAGTGACCCCACATACTTCCCAAGCCACACCATTGTCACCTGCATTCAGGGGGGCTAGTTTGGTCCTATGCAGGTTCCCCAGTTGTCAGTCTGGAGTCAGTGAGCTCCCACTAGCTCGGGTCAGCTGATTTTGTGGGTTTCCCCACCATAGTCTTGACCCCTTTGTTCATATTATCATTCTTCCCTCTCTTTGATTGTACTCTGGGAGCTCAACCCAGTGGTTAGTTGTGAATCTCTGCATCTTCTTCCATCTGCTTCTGGATGAAGGTTCTAGCTTCTCTGGGATTGTGGACTGTAGACTGGGTATCCTTTGCTTTATGTCTGATATCCACTTGAGTGAGTATATACTATATTTGTCTAAATATTTATTTATTTATTGTAAGAGTGTATTGCCTAGACTTATGTCTCTGTACCACATGTGTGCCTGGTTACCAAGGAGAGAAGAGAGCATCAGATCCCCAGGGACTTGAGTTACAGTCAGTTAAGATTCCAACTCAAGTTATAATACCTAGATTCCATCTTATACCTGTTAGAATGGCTAAGATCAAAAACACAAATGACAACTCATGCTGGCACAGATGTGGAACAAAGGGAATACTTCTCCACGCTGGTACAAGGGCAAAACTTGTACAGTCACTTTGAAAGATCAACATAGTGGTTTCTCAGAAAATTGGGTATAGATTTACCTCAAGACCCAGCTATACTCCTGGGCATGCACCCAAAGGATGCTTCACCATACCATAAAAACACTTGCTCAACTGTGTTTGTAGCAGCTTTATTGGTAGTAGCCAGAAACTTTAAACAACCTAGATGTCTCAACTGAAAATGGCTTAAAAGAATGTAGTACATTTACACAATGGAGAATTACTCAGTTGTTAAAAAGAATGACATTATGAAATTTTCTGGTAAATGGTTGGAACTAGAAAAAAATCACTCTGAGATAACCCAGACCCAGAAAGACAAATACAGTATATCCTCACTCATAAGTGGATATTAGCTCTTAGTAAAGAATAACCATGCTATGATCCACAGACCCAGAGAAGCTGAGTGACAAAGAGGGTTCATGGGGGGGGCACATGAATTTTACTGTGAAGAGAAAATAGAATAGGCATCTTCGATGGATTAGGGAAGGGGTCTGAATGAGAGGTGGGAATGGGAACAGGAGGAATCAGGTGGGAGGAAGATGGAGAGAAAGTTCTGGGATAGAAAACTGGAATATAGGAACCCAAATCGGGAGGGCAAAGGGGAGGGTGGTAGTTCCTTTGTCTCCATAGCCTGCCTGCAGCGAGCAGGGTGGGCCCTTTGTTTGCAAGCTACCCAAGCAGCACCGAGTTTCGATCTGGGCACCCGGGAGAGACATCTTTGGGGTGAGTCAGTGAGGCTGTAGCCGGGAACAGGGAACTCAGACGTTCCTCGTCCCTCCTACACTTCCTGCTCATCCTGCAGGGGCTATACTGCCCTATACATCCTCTCTCTTCCTATCCCATCCAGCTTACATCCAGAAACCCCCACCCCCTGTCTCCCTCCCTTCCCTCTTTGGCGGCATAGCACCTCCCAGCTCAGCCTGCTGGGCGCTGGGACCGAACCCGAATCGGGAGGGCAAAGGTGGTAGTTCCTTTGTCTCCATAGCCTGCCTGCAGCGAGCAGGGTGTGCCCTTTGTTTGTGAGCTACAAAAGAAGCACAGAGATCCTATCTGGACACAAGGAGAACCATCACTGGGGAGTGACATCGCTGGGAAGGTACATCAGTGGGCAAGAAGACCGGATCCTGTAAAAAGATCCATAGGGGAGCATTCGGAGGAAAAGATGTGCAGGCGCCAATGCAAGAATTCACCCAACAATCTGAAAAACAACATGAAACCACCAGAACTCAACGACCTCACAACAGGAGGACATGAATACCTTAATCAAGAAGAAGTAGAAAAAACTGACTTTATGAAAATGATAGAGGCCCTTAAACAGCATATAAAAAACGCCCTTATAGAAATGGATGAGAAGTATAACACAGAGTTTGAGGAATTGAATAAATCAGTGAATGATACCCTAGGAAACCAAGGAAAAACAATTAAGCAGATAATGGAAACAGTTCATGACTTGAAAACTGAAATGGAGGCAAAGAAGAAAACACAAACAGAGAGCCGGCTGGACATGGAAAATCTAGGTAAA
>NC_022021.1:10828478-10856627 GCF_000317375.1 Microtus ochrogaster
TTGGGGAAGGGGGAGAAGGGTGGGAGGAGGGGGAGGGAAATGGGAGGCTGGGAGGAGGCGGATTCTTTTTTTTCCTTTTCTCAATAAAAAAAAAAGAAAGAAAACTGGAATATAGGAGCATCTCTGTGTGGACTGGAAACTCTCAGGAATATATGAGCATGACCCTAGATAAGACTCCCAGCAAAGGGGCATGTGGACCCTGAACTAACCATCTCCTGTAACCAGGTAAGATTTCCAGTGGAGAGAGTGGGGCACCAATTCAGCCACAAAACCTTTGACCTACTATTTGTCCTATCTACAAGATGTGTTGGGGGAAAAGTGGCACAGAAACTTTGGGAGTGACCAACCAATAACTTGTCCAGCTTGAGCCCCATACCCTGAGATGCCACTCACTTGAGTACCAGGACCCAGAAGCAGGATAGAACAGAGAACAAGGTTAGAACTGAGCACAATTTGCAAAGAAATAAAAGTCAATGAAATGATTTCTAATGATTCTACTCTACACATAGATTCGTGCCAAATCCAGCTGCCATCAGGGAGGCTTCATCTAGCATCTGATGGGAAAAGTTATAGAGACCCGCAGCTGATCACTAGCCAGAGCTCAGGGAATCCTGTGGTAGAGGAGGAGGAAGGATTATAGCAGCCAGAAGGGTCAAGGACACCACAAGAAAATCCACAGAACCAACTAACCTGGGCTCATAGAGGCTCATAGAGACTGATCAGTCAAGGACGGAGGCTTCAATGAACTGACCTAGGCATTCTGCATATTTGTGACATTTGTGTAGTTCGGTCTTTTTGGCACTCTTAACAGTGGGAACAGAAGTGGTCTCTGACTCTGTTTCCTGCTTTTGGGACCCTTTCCTCCTACCTGATTACCTCATCCAACATTAACAGCAAAGACAGTGCCTAGTCTCACTGCAACTTGATACACAATGGCTGGCTGATATTCATGGGAGGCCTGCCTTTTTCTGAAGAAAAACAGAGGAAAGAGGAGGAAAGGGGAGGAGAGAAGGGGCCGGGAGGAGAGGAGGAAAGGGAAACATTGGTGGGATGTAAAAACAGAGGAACAAAAAAAATAAATTATATATATAATTTATATATATATTAAATATATATTAAAAGTTTCTTTAATGTGTACGAGTGTCTTGCCTAGATGTATGACTGTACACCATATGTGTGTCTGGGTACCAAGGAAAGCAGAAAAGAGACCAGATCTTTTGGTACTTGAGTTACAAACAGTTGTGAACTGCCATACAGGTGCTGGGAATTGAACCTAGGTCTTCTGGAAGAGCTACCAGTGATCTTAACTACTGATCGATTTTTCCAGCCCATATTGTATTATGGACAGAACATAGTCATTTCCTTGAACCCAAGTTCTTTTCATTAATGGGAAAAATGTTCTTTCTCAGCCCAATCTTCAAAAGGCAACATATGAAGTGGAGACTTTCCGAAGGCTGTTCAACCAAAGAGGACGCACTAGCTCTGCCACAGCGGGACTGCATTTGGCCCTGCTGATTGTTCATGTAAAATCCTGTGCAAACTTCCTTCATTTGGTTTCTACAAATCATAGTTTACTGGACTTTGTTCTGTTGTTGACTTTTTCTTTGGATCAATGACCAGCTCCCAGTGACAGATAAGGAGGCTTATTTTAATGAATGCTTGGCCTTAGCTTAGGCTTGTCCCTCCGCTCCTTTAACTTAATTTAACCTGTTTTCATTCATATATGTTTTGCCTCAGGACTTTTTTTTTTATTTTCGAGACAGGGTTTCAACGTAGCTTTTGGTTCCTGTCCTGGAACTAGCTCTTATAGACCAGGCTGGCCTCGAACTCACAGAGATCCGCCTGCCTCTGCCTCCCGACTGCTGGGATTAAAGGCGTGTGTCACCACCACCTGGCTGCCTCAGGACTTTCTAACCTTTCATTCTGTGTGTGCTGCTTTTCTGACTCCTCTATGTCTGTCTGGCAGCCGCCTGCATCTCCCTGCCATCTCTTTTTCCTTTTTCATTGAGCCTAAATTTCTTCTCCTACTTACTCTCCCTGTCTGAAAGCCCAAATTTTACCTCCTCCCTCACTCTTAGCTGTTCAGCTTTTTATTAGACTAATCAAGTGCCTTAGGCAGGCAAGGTAAAATAGCAACACATTTTTATATAATTAAACAAATGCAACACATCTTTAGATAGTTAAACAAATGCAACACATTTTGCATAGTTAAACAAATATTCCACAACATTCTTCTACTCTTTGGATGCCTTCTTCACTGTCTCCTGCACATCTTTGCTGCTTATGTTTGCTACTTGCTGATGTTATTCAGTTAACTTCAAGAGGACACAAATACCACCTGCCCATGACTCAGCCTTTGCCTCTCCATTGAACTCCAAATATATTCTACTGCCCACTTTCCATAAATGTTAATGTCAGAATTAATACATCCAAACCCAATTCTGTTTCCTCTTTCCTTTATCTATTGTCATCTCTGTCTCAGCACCTATACAGTGACCAACCTGGCCTAAGCCACCATTGTCTCTACTTGGCTGTAATGCTAACTTTCTGTGTAAACCTTTATATGGTTCCATTGTCATTCCACCTTGGTTTATTCTTGTCAGAAATACTGGAATGAGCACATTAAAACCGCAGCCAGCTGATCTTCCTCCACTAGGAAAGCATATGAAAGCATGAGAAAGTAACAGAAAATAGAATATTGGATAAACTAAAGGAGACCATTGGGATAGAGGTGAAGACTGGCAGATACTAAGGGTTCTGTAGTACCATACAATGGCAAAGAGCCTGAGTTCTTGAGCCCAAATCTGTGGATCAAAATGGACTTCATCTCTTAATGCACTGTGATATATAACAGGTTGCAGAACTCGTCTTTTCCTTAGTTTCTCATTTCTAAAATGGAGATGATCAGTGTCTACCTGTTTTGCAGTTGCACTATCAAATGAGCCATTCATTGCTTATCAAGTGTTTATAACAGTATCTGCCAGGCAATGTTTTAGTCCATTTGTAGTATCATAAGAAAAGTAACAAAGAATGAGTGCCTTATGAATAATAGAAATTTGTATCTATGTTGTGTGACATTTCCTTTCCAGGGGACAAACAAGTACCTATTTCTTACAGAAAAGAGTCTACTTTACCTCCGGCTTAAGACATGCTATCTTTTCCTCCATCAAGAGGAAATTCTGTTTGTCATTTGGTCAGTAGACAATGGGACCAATCCTAATGAAGGTGAGTTCACCTTAGGGAATACTTAAGAAATGGAGGGATAATTATTTCTTTAATAAGATAATGTATTTTTCCGTCTCAGAATTTACTCTCCTTAGTTCAGTTGCTTATAGAATCTAAGCCATGCAACTTCATAAGGCTGCCTACTTTCCTGGATGGTTAGAGAAACCTAACTCCCCTGTAAGAGTCCCACTTGCTCTCCAGGATCTCCTCCCTGCCTGTGGCTGCTTGGCCACCCTGTGGCTCACTTCCATGATGCTCTAACTCCAGCAGCACAGCTTTTCCATCACTTTTTTCTCTCTAACTCCCTCCTCTGGGCAGTTTCTGGGATTGACAGCTTGTCTGCTTTGCGGCTTTTCCCTTAAACTGTAATAAATGTACCTTTTAGCATCTTTCAGAGGCTGCCTTTAAATTCTTTTACAAATAAGACTAAGAACCTCATTAGAGACCCAGTTCCCTCAGTTACCTGTGTGGATTCTGCTGGGATCCACCAGGATCTCTAAGGACATTATTTATGTTTACACTGACAACAGAAGTATTCATAGAAGTCGAGCTTGAAAAAGTATGGAGTTCATTGGTGTTATTTACAGGAGCATGAGTAACGTTACTTACAGGGTGTGGATGACCGAAAAGTAGTGGAGAAACACTCATCCCTTCACAGGTGATTGTCAGGAGCATTTGTCATGAGCTACTGTGGGCCACAACACAATTACAGCTTATAGCAATTAATAATTCAGATGCCAATCCTCCAGAGGAAGTATTCAAGGGTACCCTGTTAGCAAGGCTTGTGGAGCCACTGACTCTGAAAACTTGCTTTCATCTATAATGTCACTTGGGCAATAACAGCTATGATATCTCCCTATTACCATGCATTTTTATGTTATGTGTATGCAATATCATGATTACATCTCAAACTTATGGTCACATACATCTATGAGTGGTCAGGAAGGTGACTTTTCATTTGGCTGTATAATTTTGATATATAGAATATATATTAGGACATGCTTCATAACTAGATTTATTGTTCCCTGAGGACTGCAGACACTTAAAAGCTTGCCTTGCTCCTTTTGCTAAGACCACTGTGCACAATTAACTAATTCTACCTCAGAAGGGTCTTTATTTATCTGTTGTTGCATTGGTTGATTAATAAAGAAAACTATTTGGCCTGATAGGTCAGAACATAGGTAGGTGGGGAAGACAGAATAGAATGCTGGGAAGAAGGGAAGTTAGGCAATCACCATGCCTCTCCTCTCTGGGTCAGATGCCATGGAGCCAGCCGCCAGGTCAGACATACTGAATCTTTCCCAGTAAGCCACCACCTCATGGTGCTACACAGATTATTAGAAATAGGTTAAGCAAGATATGAGAGTTAGCCAAGAAGAGGCTAGATACAATGGGCCAGACAGTGTTTAAAAGAATACAATTTGTGGCAGGAATACAGCCCTTTGCTCCCACTACAATCAAGTTCAAACTAGATTAAGTTTTTTTTTTTTTGTAAATAGATCACAAGTTTAAACTTTGCAGCTGTACATGAGGTCAGAGTTGCAGATGTCCAACCAAGGTAACCACACAAAGCACCCTAAGAAAGGCACGCCAATTCTTCACTTACCAGTCTGCTAACAATAGACCTATGTCTCGAAGTTTGTTTCTCTCATCCCATATGTGCTAAAGATCTGGATTCAGTTCTTCATACATGTAGAACAAACACTTCACTCGCTGAGCCATGTCCCCATACAAGGTAAATTATTTATAAATGAATGTTGATAATTTAATTGACCCATTCAAGGCCTTCCATATTAAACATACTGCATTTGTAATAAAATACGAAGCCTTTTCCATAGCCTTTGGTGTCCTACATTATTTAGTCTTTGTTGGATACTTTCAACACAATGGATGACAAGTTCATTGTGCTTTTCTACCACACCTCAATCCCACTCATTATATATAAATGTAATGTTTCTGTGTTTGCAGTTTGGAAAGCTCCTGCCCTAATATTTTTCTTTGCTTATCAGGATTCTGCTCAAATGTCTTTTGCATATGACTTCAATGAGAGACTCATCTAAATTGGTATCTTTTTTGTCATCCATCATTCAAGTAATCTACATGCTATTTTATATTTACATTTTGCTCTTAATCAATGAAAACTGTATTAAAGCTTCAGTGCTTCTTTTTTTTTATTTTTTGGTGATTTTCTTCACTGGACCCAAGTATTTTTTAATTCTGACATCCAGTATTCAAGCATTTCTTGAATAAAAGGGTGCTTCTGAAAAATTAAGGAAAACCATTCCATGTGAGTCCTGGGCAGCTGTGAGATTTTCCTCTTCGCTGTTACTTTCTTTGTTTCTTTTCTCTCAGCCTCTGTCCAATGCTACCGTTTGTTCACTGTCTGAAAACTGTTAGTTCTGCTCTGTCCAATGCTACCGTTTGTTCACTGTCTGAAAACTGTTAGGTTTGCTCTGTCGTAAACTGAGTCACTTAAATCAAAGTAGACATCACCCCATCACTTTACCCTGTGTAAACAATATAGCTTCATGTATACTATTTTCATAAGTGAAAGTGTCGTGTGTGTGTGTGGTGTGTGTGTGTGTGTGTGTGTGTGTGTGTGTGTGTGTGTGTGTGTGGAGTACGGACTTCTGACTAATGTGGCATTTCTCATAAAGGCAACTCATGTTAATTATTGGGTCCCAAGTCAGTATGCCCCTGTTTTAGGAAACAGGGACTGATATAGAAAATACACGCATGCCCATTGAGAAGCGTTGACATGGTATATCCTTTGTTTTCTTTTCCTAAGGGTTACTTTTGTTATTTTAAGTCTCCTGTTTTTAACAAATGGTATAATCAGCCAGATTCCATAATAGATGCTTCTGGGAGCCCCAAAGTCTGATATGACCTCATGTGGCATAGTGTTTGACCAGTTAATTATAACTTATTTTTATACTAGGTATATCATGTTAAATCTGAACGCTAGAAACTGAGAAGTATAAATTATATCTGCAGGAATGTGTTATATCTGATAGTCAGCATGATGTCCATAGATAATACCTCAATCTCTTCCCCTGAAAACACATTTCAATACTAAAATTGAACTGTTGTGAAACCCTATTCAACAGATCTATATTTGGAAATTGGAATATGACCCAAGACAATAAGAAACATTTTCTACAGAAAATCGTCTTTCCGTAGCATTGATTTCTGGGCAGAGCATTTTAGCTTGAATATCTCACTATTTCCTTTCTGTAAGCGAGAAGTGGATGATTAGATATGAATTCACATATTAATGCTATGCTTTCTATTTTCATTTTGAACAAAACAATTTTCTTCATCAGTTAAAATGCTGAAAATAGATGATTTTATTGTAGGAAAGAAAATTCTTTGTTATTCATTCTTTTGTGTAATGAAAGGAAAACAAAACAAACCTTGAAAAAAGACTTTTCTGTTGGTAATTGCTCTGGTATGTGCTGCCAGTTCTGTATCCTGGCCTAATAGGAAGCCAGGAAGCTGTATATAGATTCTTTTGATGTAGTTTTTCTATTTACAACAATACAGAATGAATGATATAATGATATCCTAGGAGAGGCAGTGAATTTAACTTAGGATAAAAACAGTTCTAACATGTAGACCATACCAACTAATGATTTCGTTTCACTCAAACTTGAGTTTCAGATATCGACAGAACATTAAAAGGTATTGTTCATTGCTTTTAGGTTAACCCTATAATCTATCCAATGCTTATTTCTGGGGCACTAATTTGATTCAAAAGTTATTGCTGAGGTATTTGGTTAAAGGGGTCGTTGGCTTGTGAAAATCTTGTTTTCTGAAACACTCTGGAAGATTGTCTGCATAGGAAAGGAAGAGGGGCTACAGAGAGGGATAAAAGTTATTCTCAGTCAAGCTTCTGTGGACAAATGCCAAAATGAGAGGTTTAAGTTGTTCCAAAACATTTCTGGAGCCCTATGACAAACGTGGACGTGTGCACAGCCAGGCAAGAAACAACGCGCTATGATCAGGAATTGGAAGTCACTCTTCAAACATCTTAGAATAGCAATATGTGAAAATAAAAGTCCCTTAACCCCTGACCCCTGCAGTTTAGATTTAATTCTTGTCATGTTGGCTGATTCACTGTAGTGGAGCCTCAAGTAAACCTCTGGCTCCTCCATATTGCATGGTGCTGTAGTCTATGGCCAGCTCTTTAGCTATCAGTAGTTCTGGTTCTTGTAGAGAGAGGCTTCCTACACTACTCTACAGCTTTGGATGTGGTCCAAGGATTGGTAGGGAATACCTGTGTATAATAATATTCTATATCATTCTCCTTGTTTTTTTTCAAGCTTCTATCTGCTGTTTATTTTTCTTTTACTTTGATTTACAATCTATATTTAGCTAAATCATTTCATTTAATACTGGAAGTTGGGCTAGATCACTCTCTGGAAAATACAGAACAGGAAGCATAGCAGCAGGAGGAGGCTGCCTGGTCCTATTGCATGCTTACATAAACAGGAAGTGGAACGTGAACTTGAAATGTGGTCAGACTATAAAACCTCTAGGTGCTCTCCTTGTAACCCACTCCATCTAGCAATACTTCACTTTCTAAAGGTCTGGAGCTTTCTCAAGCAACATCACTAAGTCTTTAAGTATAACCCATTAAGACATTTTCCTTTCAAACCAAAACTTCGAGTGACATTGGGTATGCCATTTGCACCAGGCATGCTGTGAAGTCATTGTTCCATTTTATGTCCATCAATCTTCACAACTCTCCCAGACAGGACTCTAAAAGGCCTCTTTTATCAGAGGCCTAGAAAAGTAAACATTTCCTGAAGCCAGGTATTGAGTAAATGTGACACCCAGGCAGCGAGTCTCTAGAGCATAGAGATTCTAACCCCCACTAAGATGCTCTCCGTTTTCCCCTAGCGTGTGATTGTGTTTGATTTACAGAATGTGATGCTTAATATTACAAGCCAGATGTCTTAATCATAACATGCCTAAGTGTCTGAGGCTCCAAAAGAGTGATAGAGATGAGAAATTTTACGAAGAACAGAGAGGTTGCAACTTTAAAACATGAAATTTCACCGACAATGGCTGGCGGGTTTGAACATTTATTGGGGCTCAGTCTCTAGTTCTACAATAGCACCTAGAGCAGTAAAAGGAAAGTTGTTTCTCTTATAACAAAGAAAAATGTGTAACTCATTTCCATATCCATATGCACTTTTAATTAAAACACTAGTCCATTTATGAAGGGAGATTCCCCACGACCTACAACACCCATCAGTCCACATCTCTCAGTACTTTGGCATTGGAGACTGTTTCCAAGACACAAGATGTGGAAGGGATACACATCTTGAAACCACAAATGTAACCATCACCATGTGATGATGTTTGATGATGGTAAGACTTCGTCTGTCTCTCATTTGGAGTGGAACTTAAGCCATCAATACCTGGGATTTTTATAGACCTACATATTGCAGGCTAGCAGCTATAGAACTTTTTGAATTCCACAGTTTCATGAACCAATTCCTCTTCTGTCCTGGCTCTGTGATTTTTCATAGTCCTAAACAGCAGAGCATTTTAATATAAAAAAGCAAGGCCAGGTTTCACTCAACCCTCTACCTCTGAAAACCAATTTTACTTTTCACAGTAGGGTAGGGTTCTTATGACTCCAATCAGCAGCTCTTCATTTCGAGATGAACCGTGGGAGCTTGGATTGGCCTTGGCTCACCTCTGGCACACTTTTATTTTCAGAACTCATTTGCAATACTAACAGAGAAGTCAAGCAGGGCCTAAATCTTGCATTAACTTTTTAGGATTTTCTCCTCTGAATCATGTCTGAGTTTCCCTTGGCAATCATTAAGTCTTTCTCTCCTGTCCCACCTAGCCCCATCTCTACTTAATCCAGTCACCCTGAGGGTTTAACACTTTATGACTGTGTTAGTCAGACTTCTCTAGAGGAATAGAACCTATTGGATGAATTATTTATCCAAATTCATATTTTAAAAATATGTATTTTTAAAGTACATATACTTAAAATACCAATAACTGTTGACTCACACCTAAGACTGAGAACCTAGGAGCTGCTCAATCTTTGAGGATGCATTTATAAGCAGTCAGAGTAGTTTCACAGTGGCTGGCTTCTGCTAGAGAAGTTGACATCCCAGTACCTGTTTGGTCCAGAATTGTGCCCAGCTGACAAACAAGAGCAAGCAACCATCAGGACACCCAGTTTGTGCGTCTTTGTTATGACAGCCTTAGAAAACTGATGAAAGTTAATAATAAAAATGGCAGTTTCTTCTAATTCAACATAATATTTGTTTTGTGATTCGGTTCTTTTAGGGAGGTAGACATTATATCCAACCAATCTAGACTCATGTGCAATCCATTCCTCCTCCAGGACTTGTCCAAGCTCTAGATTGCTCGCATTTGATTAATTGCATAATATGGGAACATCACATGACCAAGCCTGATTTGATGAATCCAACAGTTTCCTAGCTCCCACAGGGTACATGATCCTCACATAGGCAGCTTACAGTTTCCTTTAGATAGCTGCAGAGTCAAATAGTCCAGCAAGAGCCCCTTTCCCATGATATCCTGGACTAGGAGCAAAGGTATAAACTCTGCAATGACTAATCCTGATTGCTCACTTGATGGGATTAGAAGGACCATGGCAACAAGCGTTTAGCCTTGTCTGTGCCTGCCTGTGTAAGTTAGGTTAACAGAAGTAGCAAATGCCACCCTCAGTGTGGGTGCTACCAATCCATGAGACTCAGGTATGAAGGGAAAATGAGCGGAACACGCCTATCCATTACTCTGCTTCTCAGCTGTGGACACAGCTGCCGCCTGCCACCATGATGTATGGTATCATCTAGAGCTGTAAGTCAAAATCAATCTTTCTGTCTCTAAGTTGCTTTTGTAAAATATTTTTTCACAGCAATGAGTAATTAATAAGTCTCTTTTCAAGACTGTGTGCTCTCTCTCTCTACCTCTAATGGAAAAATAATTAGACCTTGTTTCCCAAACCCTATCTCAAAGTCTGTCATATACTTTATATCCAAGCTTCAAATCCTCTAATTACTTAACCAAGGAGGTACAGAACCCACAATATTTAGTAGTTATCTCCATCATTTTCAGTTACTGTTTCTTTCTTACACCTCTCCTCCGATGGAAAGATCCCGGTACATGTGCTGCGGACTGAGATGGCAAGGAAAACACAGATAAAAACGAAGTTCATTAGTTGACTAATACAAGTAACACACAGAGATTAGCGATATGGAAGAAAAGATATTCCAATGCCAAAGAGACATAAAGTCAGGTACCAACCATGTGATTTTTCTACCTGTAAAATGATACAAGTTTTGTTTAGTTTCCAGAGACTTTGTATTTTTACTTCCAAAAGTAGATAGAGCAGGAGGCTTTCCTGGAGTTGTTTTGAGTACTAAGTATAATGGGATAATTGATGCAAAGTTGGAGCACTTAAACCCAAAAGGGACTACAATGGGCTGATGGGATAATTGATGCAAAGTTGGAGCACTTAAACCCAAAAGGGACTACAATGGGCTGATGCCCCACAAATGCTTGAAGACTGGCTTGGTTTCCACACTGTGTCCAAAAAGTCAGCCTCCAGAAAGAGCAGGTATTGGCCTGAAGCTTCTTTCTGAACATCATTCCTCACTGCTGTGCAAGATGCCACCCCGAGGATGTGCCTTTATTTCCCTCCTTTTGTAAGGATAGGCCAGTGTTGAATGTCGGGTTGTTACGTCTTCCTTTTGAAAATTATTTTTGAGCCTTGGTACACTTTGGTGGACATTCCAATATTTTTATTTTAATCTGCCCAGTTCCTGGGTTGCCACCAGTCTCTCCAGGAGAAGAATGTGTGTTCTAGTATATTTTTAGAAATAAAGACTGAGCAAAGGTACTTTGACCTTGCTTGAGTAAGGGCTGGCCGTGCATACTCTGGGCCACTAGATGTCACAAATGGGGAAATGTTTTGTTCTGATCTTTAAGGTTTGGCTTGGAAGAAAAGGTGGTATATTGTAATCCAGCTTTCGTTGGCTGCAGTAACCAATGACGTCATATCAGAGGCAGGCTGCAAGTGAGTGCTGTGAGGGACACCTGAGCAGCTGGAGACTGGGAAGAAACGGTTTCAAGAATAAGGAATTTCAAAGAATCTCAGTTACTTTGACGATGATTTTGGTTGCTGAACGATGATTTATTTTATGACTATCTTTTTCTGTAACAGTGCTAAAAAAGAAGATATCACTTTACAGCCTAGACTTGATATCTCAGCTCAATAGGTAAACAGTTAAGCTCTAAGAATTCTTCCCAGGTTAGTGAAGATATCTGCAGGAACAAAAGGAAATTTAACAGAGAAAGACTCATTAAAAGAGCTGCTCAAAGTGTATTTGAGAAGCTACCATGGGAGAAGGGCTTTCGTAGGGTCCCTGATCTCACCTGAGAAGGTGAACGTTGGTGGTATTTTAACTGCAGGTGGCTAGATAGCTTATTACACTGCATCAGAGACCTGAGATGCATATCAAGACATTATTTTCATCATTTCACAGATTTCTTTTAGCAAATACACACATTTTTTCTTTATCTTCTTGAACCACATAGCTTCTGTCACACAGCACTTGTTCCTAGGCTCGACGGAACTTGCCCATGAAAGATTCTTTTGTTGCCTTATAATACATAGTCACCATGTTCTCAATATGAGCTCTCACTGTAAGCTGTGAAGCTACATGAGTGGCCAGGCCCCTCCCCTGAGGACCTCCCACAGAATACTCTGCCATAATGGTTTGACCCTGTTCCTGCCCTACTGAATATAAATCCCAAGCTCTGGACTTGAAATCCCACCAATCGCCACCCTCGAAAGCTTTACCCTGAAAAAGCTATTCCCCCTCCCCAAGAAATTCTATATAAGCCCTGTGGTCTGTTCAGTTCTCTGCTGTTTCTTGCCTGAGCAGAGGCAGCCACTCTCCTGTTATTTTTCCCTCCTAACAAATCTCTTGTGTGAAGTTTGTTGTGTGGTGTGAATTTGTGGTATTCTTTGGGTCCCAGTTACCAGGATAAACTTTCCATCAAATTTGTAATGCTTGTGAAAACCCAGGAAAGATTCCCCTAGTTCCTGCATTTTCCCTTGGGGGCCCAAGCTTCACTGGGACCCTATCTCTCATCTCCAAGTCCACCCAAAACAGACTAACCTTCAGGGTCATTGATCATTCAGAACTCCACCCACCAATGGCCATTAGGTAAGTTTCCCCTTTGGTCAGTGTAAAGATTTCCCTAAGTCCAAGGAAGTGACTGTTGAGTGTTTGGGACCTCCCCTTCCCCAGTACTCCTGGAGGCAGATGTACCCCCAGCCATAGTCTTTAAAGATTCACTATGTCTGGTCTTCTTCACCTAACCCTATTTTCCCACCCTTAAAGGTATAATCTTTTTTTTTTTTTTTTTTTTTTGCAGTTTACAGGAATTTTATTATGAAGAAATATACTGGCTCATGTTTTCATCTTGTGTATGGTAAAACTGGGATGAATTTCCACTCAGGTCGTATTTGGACCTTTTCTTTTTTTTTCTGGTTTGGATTTGTTCTGTCTTTTATTTATTTATTCATTTATTTATTATTTATTTATTTATTTATTTATTAAAGATTTCTGCCTCCTCCCCGCCACTGCCTCCCATTTCCCTCCCCCTCCCCCAATCAAGTCCTCCTCCCTCATCAGCTCGAAGAGCAATCAGGGTTCCCTGACCTGTGGGAAGTCCAAGGACCGCCCACCTCCATCCAGGTCTAGTAAGGGGAGCATCCAAACTGCCTAGGCTCCCACAAAGGTATAATCTTGCAGTTTCCTTAGGTACACCTGGGCTATTGCACCACCCCTGACCTCTTATCTTGCCTCCCCTTCAGAGCTGCCCATAATCCCTTTGTGACTTTTGTGACTCCATTCTCTAACCTTTTCCTGTGAATGAGATCTCCTAGAACTCGGTCTTTGTTCTGGCATCCATGAAAACCCTGGTACCATGTACTTAGTCTTGCCTTTAGCAAGACTGAATGGCTTGGTCCTTGTTCAGTCCTCCCTGAGTCCTGGGGATGCCCATGACTAGAGGCTGCTGCAGTGACACTTTCTTTTTCCTCTCTCACCCATGGGAAAGGTGCCTTCCACATGCTCTCATTGCCCCATAGATGCCTCTTTAAAAATGCCCAGACCCTAGACCTGGCACCCAACCCAAAAGGCCCTAAATTCATTCTATTTTGCCATCAAATTTGGCTTCAATACCCCTTTAGATAATCAATTCAAGGGGCCACCTAATGTCACCCTAGATCCTAATATTATTCAAAACTACTGGAGAGGGAGGAGGAGAGGAGTGGGGGGAGGGGGAGAAGGGTGGGAGGAGGGGAAGGGAAATGGGAGGCTGGGAGGAGGCGGAAACTTTTTTTTTTCAAAAAAGAAAAAAATAAAATAAAAACAGTAAAAGAAAAAAAATACTGTAAACTATCACAGAAGTGGAAAGTGTTTCCCCATTCCCCATTTCCCTTTTCTCTGTTTCAAGCCCTATTTGTTTTTGTCTAATTTCCCTCACCCACCATGGTATAAATGTCCTGTCTTTTAAGTCACTAGTTGACGGATCTGTAAGTTGGTGGCAAAGTGGTAGCCAGGAGGCTGGCCCAGCAGGAGGAGAAGAAAGCAAAGGTGTGTACGGGCTGCAATGTGAGCACAGGCTGCTGCATACACTCTTCAATGGCTGGGACATCGATAGCCAGGACTGAAAAATCTCCCATCTCTAATCCTTCTTTGTTTCTAGCATCTTAGATTCAGTTTTATAGAAATTCAAGTGTCTTTTAGGTATGGGTGGCATCAGACTATTGTTTTGTGCTGTTCTACATCAATTAAAAGCTGGATCTGGGGTTGGAGTAGGGTTCCCCCTCCTCTAGACCCAAGCATACTTGTTTAAAAACTTTTCTCCAAAATCTTCCATTTCAGGCAAGCCACCTAACTATGTGACAGAGAAAGGATAGCAAAACAGAATAAAGGGACAAAGGGCTACTCCTACTCATCTCATACTCTTTTGGGTTTTGTTTAATTCTCTAAAGCTTTTGCTATGGTATATATCTTATCAATTTTGTAAAACTATTGTGTAAAATTTACATACCTCAAGAGTCATAAGCATATTGAGTATGACTAAAAATTCTGTAAAATCCACAACAAAAGGTTAATTTAAAATTCATAACACCATGGTTGACAGTTAAAAATCCACACATAGGTAATCTTAAAGGAAACAAGTGGCTTGCTTCCATCTTTGCTGCTATCTCCCCATTGGGATGGAGACAGTCATGTGGTTGACAGCCATCTTTGCTAGGGTTGCAAAGGATACACTTTGTGACCTTTACTCCCACTTGATGAAAAGTGACCACATGGTATAAGCCAACCAAGGAAGCAACTCCTCCTAAACCAGATGATTCTCCAGCATTTTCTATCATACTGACAACCCTCAACCTATAGTCCCTTCTCTTCTTCTCTAACCCCTCTGGCTTCCCTTTCTCCCTCCTTAGTAACAGGCTGGTCAGCAAGTCAAATCTAAGGCAGTCCCTGACCAGGGCCTTTGTAAGAGGAGAGAGCTGCCTTTTGGTTCTCTGCTGCTCAGCCCAGAAATAGTCACATAGAAACTGTATTAATTAAATCACTACTTGGCCCATTAGCTCTAGCTTCTTATTGGCTAACTCTTACCTATTAATTTAACCCACTTCTATTAATCTGTGTATTGCCACATGGCTGTGGCTTACTGGCTAAAGTTCAGGCATCTGTCACTGGCGGAGCTACATGGCTTCTCTTTGAGTCTGCCTCCTTTCTCCCAGCATTCAGTTTAGTTTCCCCCATCTAGCTCTGTTCCCCTATAGCTCTGATATAGACCCAAAGCAGTTCCTTTATTAACCAATGATATTCACAGCATACAGAGGGAATCCCACATCAGACCTTGAATGGAATTACAGTATCTCAGGGGGTTGTATTTGTCACTTGCCTCCTGGCTGGTCTTCACAAGGCTACTCTTAAAGGGGTAAATTATGAGAAAATTCAAGAGGTCATCCAGGACAAACATGATAATCCACCTTAATTCCTAGACCGCCTCACAAAGGCCATTTTACAATTTACTAATCTGGATCCTGAGAACCCACATGGAAACAAGCTCCTCATGGCATACTTCTTCTCCCAGAGTTTTCCTGATAACAGCTAAGGTCAAACTTGAATATCTAGAGAATGAACCCCTGACTCCACAGGCAGAAATCTTAGCAATGACCTTTAAAGTGCACCATTGGAAAGATAAAAATGCCTGATACCAGTGAGGGCATCTGCCTAGACTCCCTTTTCTCCCAAAGCCTGAGAACCTCTGGGACCCTATTTCAAATGCAGTCAGGAGGGTCACTGGGCCAAGAAGGTATTGCTGTACTATCTAATTGGACTTTCTTTGCCCACAAGCCCACAAATAATGACATGGATATTTATTATTCATTATGAAAGCTTGGCCTTAGCTTAGCCTTTTTTCCCAACTAGGTCTTATAACACAAATTAACCTGTTTCTGTTAATCTATGTTCTGCCATGTGACTGTTCCTCTCCTCTGCACTTTATGTCCAACTTCTTTTACATCTCATGAGCTTCTCCCTGCTTCTTTTCTTCCCAGAGTTCTCTCTCTCTCCAAAAACTCCTGCCTATTCACTTGCCTCATTGGCCTTTCAGCTCTTTATTAAACCAATCACAGTGACGCATCTTCACAAAGTGTAAACAAATGTTCCAAAACACCAAAGCCTGTCTGAACCTATGTAAACCACCCAGACCATGTCCAAGGTGCAACCAAGAAGGTCAATGAGGTATTGACTGCCTCCATATCCCTCGTGGCACAGGAACATCAAGCCCAGATTGCCTTTCAGCCAACTTCCTGTCTGACCATAGATGACTGTGGGGGCCCAGGATCCCTTGACCCAATCACACCCATCTCTGTTCAGGAGCCTTGATTGTATACCACAATCTCAGGGCTATCTATTCATTTCCTTCTGGACACTGGAGTCACCACATTGACAAGGGTTTTAGGGACCCATGTCTTCTTGTTCCCCTATTGCCAGGATAGGGGGACAGCTTTACCAGCCTCACCAAACCCCATCAAATATATCACCCAGGTTCCGTACCCACTCTTTCTCCACAGCCTCAGGAAACTTAAGCCTCTTTTCTCTGACCCCTAAGAAAGAATCTTTTGCACCCCACTTCTTCTGTCTTTAATACCCCTATACTCTCAGAAAAAAAGAAAAGAAAAACAGTGGAATCTACCAGTTGACTCAGGATCTCTGACTCAGCAGCTGAATAGTGGCTCAGAGTACACAACCCCTGTAATACTCTCCTCTCTACCATTCCCTCAGGGAACTCCTATTTATCTGTCTTAGACCTCAAGGATGTCTTGTTTTCCATACCTCTCAGTGTCTTTGCCTTTACTTGGTCTGAACCAGATACTCATCTTTCCACCCAATGGACTGTCATACCCCAGGGGTTCCACATCCCATATCTATTTGGCCAGGCTCTGGCCCCTGACTTAGTCTCTTTGTCTTTTCCTAAATCCAAGCTTTTATGATATATAATTGGTCTTTTTCTGTTTAGTCTATCCCTATAAATTAGCCAAGCTAACACCTCTACTTTATTAAACTTTCTGTGCAGCTGGCATTATGGAGTCTCACCCTCTAAAGTGAGGTTATTTATCTAGGATTAGCTATTGCTTCAATTTACAAGGCTATTCATTACCCTAGAAAGAAAACACTTAATTCAGTCACTCATAGCTCCTACCACCAAGGACGAAATTTTATCCTTCCTAGGGCTTGCCATCTTCTGTTGATTTCATTGGTTAAGTAATAAACAAACTGCTTGGCCTCATAGCTTAGAACATAGATGGGTGGAGTAAACAGAACAGAATGCTGGGAGGAAGAGGAAGTGAGGTAAGACGCCTCAGACAGAGACACCATCCTCCCCTCTCCCAGGCATACGCAGTCGATGAAGCTCCGACCCAGGATGGATGTAGGCTAGAATCTTTCCCGGTAAGACCGGTGTTACACAGTTATTAGGAATGGGTTGATTGGGATATCAGAATTAGCCAGTAAGGGCTAAAGCTAATGGGCCAAGCAGTGTTTAAATGAATACAGTTTGTGTGTTGTTATTTCGGGGCATAAGCTAGAGCTAGCCATGTGGGCAGCCCGGTGCTGGGGACGCAGCCCCGCCGCTCCTACTACTACAATCTTCCTCTGTTTTTAGATTCCTTTCTCTCTTCTTACATGCTCCTATATTAGGTGGCCCTCATCCCTTCACATGAATCCCTTCTTGCAACCATTGTCAAGCCAATTTGTAAGCTTCAATAGGCCCTCCTCCAAGTACTGACCCTACATCTTCTAGTCTTAATTCACCCCCTTCTTTTTTCAGTTTACAGAAAAGAAAAGGTATGCCATTGGGGTCATGGGTACCAACTGGGACTTTTGTTTGTGACCATTGCATACTTACCAAAAGATTAGAACATGCTGTCCAAGGATGGGCACCTTGCCTGTGTGCTCTGGCCACAGCTGAACTTCATATACAAGAATAAAAACGGTCAACCATTATTGTCTTCCTTTTCACCACCTATCCCATCTCCTAACTTAGAAGGGTCTCCAAACACTATCCCCTACCAGAGTCCTCTTTCTTCACTTAGTATTAGTAGGGGATGCTACATTGACATTTCAGCCATACTTCTCAACATTTGCTGATTTGACTCTCACATGGTGTGTATGGGTCATTTGTTTCTGCTGGTTTCTGTCACCCATCATATTGATTCCAAATTTTAGAGTCTTCTTCTTCAACTGCTTCTTCCTTCCACCTGCTCTGTCCATTCACATCTCCCCTACTAGGTAAGTATCCCTTCTCTGGTATCTGTAGCCTGCTTCATCCACTGGGAATTCATCCTCTGGGCCACTCTCTAGTTGCTGAGAAATTGACTCCTCTCCCTCTGCTGGAAGGTTTCTATTTTCTTGCCTCGTCTTCCAGGTGGCTGACTGGTAAGTCCTGTAGCTTTCTAAAGCCTTTCTTGGCCTCTGCAACCTTGTCTTTCCTGAATCTCAGCTTCATCCTCAAAGTCTCACGGCTTTTCTGCACCCTCCTAGGCTTCTCTCTTGCCTGTCAGCTCCAACTGAGAATTTACAGAAACTCCCTCCAGCAGAGGTCATGAGTTCGTCTTGTGACTTTCCTTCTCTTCTTTCACTGACTTCAACTATTAAAGCCTCATTCTGTTATTACAAAAGGCTTGGCCTTAGTATATTTTGATGGCCTAAAATATCATGCTTGATTTTCAATGGTGGCAACTTCTGACATTGCACAAATAAATGATTTGAAAATATTTTATATCTAAGCTTGGTGTCTCCTCCTCCATTTCTTCCTATCTGCACCTGTTGTAGGTAGCTCTTATATATGGAGACTCCCACCTTTAACCAATAGCCTGTTCTAATAGGGTAGGAAAATTGCTCTGTAACAGGTTGTCATAGGCTAATTTAATTCCCTCTACTCCCTATTCATCTCTCCTTCACAGTACCTTACCCCATGCCCATTTTCTCTATTTCTATATGATAGGTCCTGTCTGAAAACAAAAACCATAAAAATAGGGTTTATGATAACATTTTAAAAAGTTGCTTGTGTAGTAAGGCATTAAAGCTGCAATGCCCTGCACTCATACAAGAATGTACCTCATCTTGGTAGTCAAACTTGGTAATGTAAGAGCTACCTAGGTGGTATTAGTTTTAAAAAGACATGAAGAAGTCATGGAGAGAAACTGAGACTTGACACTGTGTGACTGAAGTTCCTACAGAGAGCCCAGGAGAGGTTGTTGGTGAAGACAGCCCAGTGGTAGTGGGGGTCTAAGAAAGTGTTATGAACATCTGAGAATGTGAGACTTTCAGAAAGTTCTGAGGGTCTCAGAAAGTGTATGAAGGTCTGAGGATACAAAAGCTTAAGAAAGTTCTGAAGGTACAAGAAAGTGATTTAAGGTAATGGAAAATGTTCCAGACTTCTTTCCCCCTCTGTGTTATTGTTATAGTAAGATTTCAAAAATTCGGGAAACTGACACGTAATGTGGGAGACCACTCACATGGTGGGGTCTAGAGATTGCTCAGTAGCAGACTGCCAATAGGAGATACTTGTATCTGTAACACCTAAATTGCTGTCTATCACACCTATTCCATTTGCTTACTTTCTTTTTGATCAAACTAGAAATCACTGTCAACATTGGCCAGAGACTCATGGAGGCTGCCCTTAATTGTCCTATAGGAGACATGATGCGTATTCAGGAAGATGTCCTACCTTTTATGCAAAATGACCAATCTTTTATATTCTAATTAATGACCCATGGCACCCCAGGTGGAAGATGGGATAATTGGTAATCTTTTCTATAGAATTGATTACAGTTGCCCATCAGGCATAATCAAAACACAGAAGGTACACATCCCACTCTTTCAACTCCTAGGTATAAGGACGATGGGTGATGTAGTCCAAGGTTCCTCCAAGGTTCTTACATCGCTAACATAACCACTTTGAAACGATATTGATCCCATTGCACTGCCACACCGCCTCTTGTTTCAGACCTTAAACTCTGCCTATCAGTTATTTTATAATGCTTTGCCTGACTGCTTTGGAGAATGCTAGTTGTGTTTCTCCTGGGTAAAACTCAGGGCCACCATTTGTGGCCTTGCCATTATCTTATTAGATTCTCTCACCTTGCTTCTCATTAATTACTTAGCTAAATATCACTAACACTCCCTTTCTCCATCATATATCTCTCTTCCATATCAGAGATTCCGTTAGCTCCTCAGGAACATGTTTTGTGGGCACACTGGATTCTGCAGACAGCAAGAATTCTTTAAGACCTAGTACTACCACTCAGCTCTGATGCCCAAACATTTACACAAGACCTCAATTCTCTTCAGCATTCACTTTTATGAGTGACTACCCACTGCGTAGTCTGAGACTTGGGCCCTGGCCTGGAGTTTCTTTTTTCAAAACCAGGTATGGTTCTGAATGAAGAACCCTTGCATATTTTCAGTTATAACTGCAGAATCTCTATAGCAACTCCTCTCACTAACCTTTTGTAGCTTTGTACCTTCAGTATTTCTCTAAAATACTTCATTCCTTCTGATTAAGAATACCGCTCTGGTACAGCCCCTTTAGCAGTGTTATCTGCCAAACATATCTTGTTCCATGGTGCAATTCCATATACTTTTAACATTATTCTCAGAATCTGATTATAGATAAAATTATATAGAGGAAATTAAAAGGTTACTTATTAGCTTGACAGCTAAACTACATCCAACAAGCCTTAGGCTAAGAGCACAAATGTCTGGCTCTTCCAAAGTGTGTTCTAACCTGCAATCCTCCTCATTTTTAGTCTTATGTTCTTGGGCCTGTAGGCTTTGCTTTCAGTCCTACATTTATTGGTAAAAATTACCATGTTGTCTTATTTGCTAAGACACTACTAGAATAAAGTAATAACACCAAGAGATTTGTTACAATGTAAAGGAATTATGCAAGAACCACTGGCTCAAAAATAGTTGCTTCTGTTTTTGACCATTAGCAGGAAATAATGAATTTTCCTTTGGAACATAATTGCAGGTCATAAACTATGTGCAATCTGCATAATTCTCTTCCATGATGATCTTTGTTGTTTTGAGACAGGGTCTCAATATTTATTCCTGGCTGCCCTGAAACTCACCATACTGATCAGAGCAGCTTCTACCTCATAAAGACCTACCTGTGTCTGCTTCTTGAGTGCTGGGATTAAAGACATGTATCACTACACTTACCTACTAATTATCCTCCTGAGGCAATAAACCATGAGTCCAGTTTTAGCAAGTATATTATGAAATGCTTAAAAATTAATATTTCAGATGACTTTCACAGAACTAAACATCATGCACACAAACTTAGCTTCTTTCTCTTCTATTTTATTTAAGGTCTTTCTTAGGACTCAGGGAAATACCCATATCCATGTCCAATTTATTCTTGGAACTGCAATTTTGATGCTGGATTCCTTAGTCCCCAAATATCTGTCTACACACAATGCCCTTTTATCTCTTACAACGTTGAAAATTCATTGTAACAGGACATCCACGTGATTAATGTACATTTTTCCTTGTTAAGAATTTTTGTGTGTTTTGTGAATAATAATGCCTGAAACAGAAAAAAATGGACAGTAATATCACTATAGCCTTTTTAAAAACAGTTTTCAGTCATAAGGAAATGAATTTTTCCATTGGGTAGAAATTGCAGCCTTCTGTATATTTGGTATTACTTTCATTTGGAAGGTAGCAGAGCCAGGCATGGTAATATACAGTGTTTTGTAGATAGGGGCTACAAGCAAGGCAAAAGGGTCAAAGATATTTATCCTGTTGAAGGGGAAAGAGTGTTGTGTAAGAGGGCCTACTTTTGGTCCCGGCTGCCTTGCTAGCTTACCCCCAAAATAATCGCACAGGAATTGTATTCATTGAATCACTGCCTGGTCCATTAGCTCTAGCCTCTTATTGGCTAACTCTCACATTTTGATTAACCCATTTCTATTAAATCTGTGTATCACCACATGATTGTGGCTTACTGACAAGATTCTAACCTACGTCCATCTCAGGCAGGAGATTCATGATGTCTGCCACTCTGCCCTTCTTCCCAGGATTCTGTTCTGTCTACTCTGCCTACCTAAGTGCTACCCTATCAAAAGGCCAAGGCAGTTTCTTTATTCAACCAATGAAAGCAACACATAGACAGAAGAACCTCCTAAACCAATATTCCTGATAAAATGGGTATCATGAAATGCACTTCAAAGAAATCTCATCAAAGTCAACTCTTTGCAAAGGGAGTTGTTGGTAGCAGGGTGGGTAAGATGGCCTATTATGTTCAGATTATCAAGTATTTCGAGATACTGCTTTTCTCTCCAGTATGAGAGAAATAACCAGGGGTCAATGATGGCATAGATATGTGCTTTGTGTGGGTACCATGATGATAACATTCCTCTGTCACTTTTAATCTGGCTAACATTACATAAATGGAGGCCAGGGAATAGTGACAAAGGACCTTGAACTTTGAAACTGTAACAGGACTCTAGTAGAACTGGTTTGCTTTCTTCTTCCAGTGAGAAATGAAACTATGGTGGAAAACATTTTCCATTTCTTTGACTACTTCTGTTGGTAAGGACTATGAAAACCATTGAGTTTTTGAGAGCAGTATCTCAGTATAGACTCACTAATTAATAGGAGTTTCTAGGGGATAAGGGGGTTCTGTGTCTTTCTTCTCAGAATATCACAGCTATAAACATATCTTTCATATTTAGCATATGATAGTATCTCAGGCACATACTTATCAGATTTGATTGTATTTGTAAAATACAAAAACCAAAATTTTTCTATATTATATGAATTCTAGAGTAGACATGATTTTCAACCATTAATTGCATTACTAGATTCTGAGTCTTCCTTTTGTTATGGAGTTACTATACTTTTATTGTTTGCTAACAGAATGTACAGAAAGAGAAAGAGGCTTTAGGAAGAGGTTGTGGTCCCTCATATTTCTGAATCTGTATTATTTATTCAGAGAAGGGACTTTCCTTCTAAAACTACACATCTCTTTCATTCTGGATAGATCAGAAGTAGGATTAGAAGACTCTCTAGGTGTGGACCAGGGGGTGGATGATGGACAGACAAGGGTCCGAATGCTCCCCACTGGTGCTCCAGATAGGACATAAATTCTGTGCTTACTCAGCATCAACACATTGCTGTACACAGATGGCTTTTACTTGTGTAAGCTCTCTCTTTCTTTCTCATCTGCTGTGCTTATCATAATGCCAATCTCTCCCTTATAACCTACTTCATCATTTTCTGCTTTTGGAGAGCAGTGATGCCCTTTTGGGAATATGAATCTCAACCTCTTTTAGAGTATACAGATGTTGAAGAATTGCATATCTTAGCTTTAATTTTTAGGCTCCATATGGATAACTTTTAAGTCTGTCCTTGGATTTGTGAGGGAGGTGATAACTTGTGAATGAATAAATTCTGTTTGATAGGACAGACACACACGTACTTCACAATATTATTAGACCACATCATGAATCTCTATATTGTATTACTTTGTTTTATTTTGGGGTATGAAATGGCAGGAAATAGTTTGAGAACTACAAAAAAATGTATCATTAACTGGCAAAACCAACCAGAAAATATGTCAGCCAAACCTGGAAGTTTGTGGGTTCGCAGTATTTCCACTAAGCAGGCTTCATATTCAACAGTCACTTCCTTAGCATGGTAGAGATCACCAAAAACTTGGAAATCTTTGATCCATAGTTTCTTCCTACATTGACCAAGACTGACTCACATCAACTCACTTGATAAAACACTAGCAAGTGTCAGTACTGTTTTTTTCTTACATAGCTGGCTTACCATTGAAGGCTATGAGAAGAGGAAAAACTCAATTATTTTAAGATTAAAAAGTGAGATTAGGTGGAACTCTGCATATCTGCCAGCCATCTGGTTCAGTAACAAACTCACCAGGAATCTTGAACATATTTATAACTGAAAATAATTTGAACTTGAATGACTTTTAAATTGGAACATAAAATCAGTAACAGACTTTTCAGAGTTACTTAGTAAGGGCTAATGAATAGATATCTTTTGAGCCCATGATCCATGATATTTTCTTTTCTCTGGGGGAGGTGAAGAAGAAGGATGCAAATTATTGTAATAACTAAGTGAAAACTCTTTTCATCAACATGAAACCACACCTGTAAAACATATTTTAAATTACTGTGAGAATGCAATGTGGTTAATTTTCATTGGTAGAACTGTATTCATATCTCACCGAAAGCACCATGTGTCCTTCTAGAATAGTTGAAGAGTGATGGACAGTACTTACCTAAGAGGCTTGCAGTGTTTCTATGTCATGAACCAGAATACAACTGTGTTCATACATAAGAACACAGTTGACTCCCAGTTTATATGAATTTGGCAGATAACAAATTCAGGCCTTGTTAAAAGCATGAATAAATAAATTTAGTTTTCATCATTACTTAAACAGTACTAACTTTTACTAAGTTACACCAACACAGGCTCCAGGCTGTGTGTCAGAATCAATTGAAGATAGTGTAAACTTCAGAGTACGGTGGCCCACTCCTTTAATCCCAGTACTGGCAAGGAGAGGCAGGAGGATTTCTATGAGTTTAAGTCCCTCCTGGTCTAAATATTGTTCTTGGTCAACCGGTGCTACACAATGAGATCCTGTCTCAAAAAAATATATGAGACTGATAGTGAGGAATTTTAAGATATTGTCTCTAAATTTGAAGACAAGAGAGAAGCTCTCTGATCAGTGAAGATTTTGCTGTTCATGGAGAAATTTACTAAGTCAGGAGCAGATTATGTTTGGTCCAACTGTCATTGGTATTATGCTTTAAAAAAACGTCAACTCATCTTCCCAGTGCACACACTTCTAAAGGAACATATGTGTCATGATTACACTGTATTTGGTTTTACAACTTAGCGAATGTTGGTAAAATGTACATTTGTGAAGAGTTTTGGTACCTTCTTTTGAAAAATACATTGTCGGGTGTAGAATGCTCTTCCTCAGTGGGAATAAGAATAAGAGAAAGGTTCAGATTTTGACTATTTGACAGAACTGTTTAGATTTCTGTTAGCCAGAATCATACTGAAAAGAGGATAAATTATTGAAAAGAACATGTTTGATAGTGCACTAAAGAGTGTTATGTGCCTCCAGAATTGGTTTCTACTATGCCATGATGATTAAATGTCTTACTGTTCTATTGAAGAGACACCGTGACCAAGACAACTCTTATAAGAGAAAACATTTAATTGGGGGCCTGCTTACAGTTCCAGAGGTTTAACCTGCTATCATCATAGTTGGCAGCATGGATGTACATATGACAGTCATGGTGCTATAGACATAGCTGATCTGCAGGCAGCAGAAAGAGAAGGAGACTGGCCTGGCATGAGCTTTTAAACCTTAAAGTTCACACCCAGTAACACACTTCCTTCGATAAGGCCACACCTTTTAGTTCTTTCAAATAGCGTCATGCCCTGATGACTAAGCATTCAAATATATAAGCTTATGTTTCATTTTTATGAAAACCATCACACTAAAATTTTTTAATTAATTATTTTATAATGCATTTCTGTTGTTGTGAAGGCCTTAGAAAATGTGAACTGTGAACTCCTTGAAAATGTTGGTTTGATATCTTCTAGACTTATTACTTAAGTTATTGCATTGAGATCATAAAGACAAATACATTTTAAACTGCTATTTTTACTATTTGTATAAAGAAGAAATGTAAATATTTTCTTCATGCTCTGGCTGGTTTTATTTTTCAGCACCATGAGTGCATATATTTAATTATTTAAGGAGTTAAGAAAATACTATTTACAGGTTGCTGCCTTGCCATTGTCTTCATTTATGAACACAGATGATTCTAAAATGCTGGGCACAACTATTTTAACAGATTTCTGAGTTTTCATATACACTGAACTGAAAAATAGTTGTTTATTTATTTAACGACATTGAGTATTAAACATAGGGTCTCCCACATGCTAGGTTTGTGCTCTTCCACTGAACTACATAGCCATTAAAAAAGATTATTTTGGGAAACATTCTTTTAGAAGAACAGAACTCAGTATTCAGCCACTTAAAATTATCTCCCATCACAGAAACAAACTTCTTCCAATAGAGTAAAGATGTCTTGGTTGGTGGAACCCAAGAACAGAAAGGACCACTAAAGGCATTGTCTGTCCCTGAATGTGCAGAGGTAGTCTGAAGGTGTGCCAATTTATCAGAAAAATAAATGACAATGTGTGTTTCTGTAGCTGTACACTTAGATTCACACACAAGAGTCTCACTATTTTCAAAGACAGGACTTTGACAGTTTATAAACCCTCAAAGTTATTTGCTTAAAAACTCTTTTTCTGTTCTCTCAATATATGCATTTCGGCACAAGGAATTTCCATTGATGGAAAACATAATGTATTTTTAAAAGGAAAACTATTTTTCAGTGGAATAAAGACATGATTTCCAGGTTTGTTTCCTTGGATAGAAACATATTGGGACTAATACTATCACAAGTCTTTTATCATCCAAGACTTTAATTACCAGACAGATGAGAACTTGAGCTTTATCTTCACCTTGGGGGTATTCTCCCAAATCAGCAATGGTCACACAGTCAGTTATCTAAAAAAAAGCCCACTTTTAACAGTTGGAGCTTGAGCTGTGTGGACAACCTCAGAGGGAAAGAGTAGAAGAGGCAGATTGAAGGAAGGAAAGTTACTTGATTTTATAAACCATTGACTTCCACCTTGGCCTGCCAATATATTCAGATGGTGAGTGGCTATGTAAGTAACCACTTACTGGCCTTAAAAAGATATAGAAACACGGTGAAATGAATTTGAATTTTATGTTTGCTTCTTGTAGAAAATATAATATGTGCCCTGAATTTTTCCCTTAAGTTTAGAACATGAATCAAATAGTATACATTTTGTGTGTGTGTGTGGGGGGGGGGGTTGGGGTATAGGCCCACAGTTTTGAATCTGTTCAGTACGGGCTAAAGGTCAGAGAGTTCAAAACCATTCTTGCTCCTCGAGGATGAAAAACAGGATGTTTGACCAAAGGTGTGGCTACTGGATGCTTTGCTCCTCAAAAGCCAGAGAACAGGATGTTTGACTTAGGGTGTGGTTACCAGGTGTTTTGAGATGCAAGGAGGTAATTAAGCTTACTTGTTCTTTGTATCATGGAAGCCTTGTGCCCTCCCCTTTTGATTAGGGTATGGAAGGACTGTGAGTAATAAACTCAGGCTTTTTGTTGCAGTAGTCACTGGAAGCCCTCCTGACTCTATCTTCTGTCTCTTGTCTATTTCTTTCCTCGATCCACATTCCCCTTCTCAGGAACATATGAACCAGTCAGGCTAGACCTAACTCATATACATACATATATACATACACCCCCCCCCCACACACACACATACACACACACACACACCAGCTACTGAGAAGTAAAGCTGCAGAACCTTTAAAGATCCTAAATGAAGGGATGGGGCAATTGAAGTAGAAGCCAGCAGTGTGTCAGTTTCTTCTTAAATTCAGTAGGCTACATGCCACTCAATAACCCCTCCCTCTTATTACTCTTTTTATGCATCTGGTTGTAGTATTAAGTCATGTCCTTGGTAGAGAAGTAACACATCACACTTGAATGGTTTAATTACTTTTATTTGGGGACTAAGGACTTCAATAGGATCTTTCACCCTGCCTCACACACTTAGTTTAAAACAAGATTAAAAATATATGAAAAACAATGACAGAATAAAAATTATATTCCCCATTTTGAAAGAGTTTACACGCTAAAAGGAGATTTAATTGGCCTCTCTTTTGGAAGGTTTTTTTCTTCAAGGCTTTTAATGTATTGCAGATAAATATAGGGGAATTGTGAAGTATTCTTTCTTGTTTGAATGTCAAAGCTCTAAGTTATTGGGATGTGTTTTTATCCAAAGCATGACATTAGCAACAGACTATTGCTGATATATTTACCAGCTTGGACCCAATGAAAAATGACTGATTTTACAAGCCAGAAGAATCAAATAATACTGGAGTAAAGCAATATTGACTTTTAATGTTTGTTACCAGTTCATTGTATCTTACAGAAAATGAAAACAGTCTTTTTGTAATACAGATTGGTTCTCCTCAAACTTGTACTTATTAGCTATGAAATGCATTTAAAAATTGACTTTTTTCTAATTGGGTGGCTTAATGACTTCTGTATTATTCATGGTTTTTTCTGGACCCTGATCTTCTGGCAGTCATAAGCTATGACATAGTTAACTTCTCAAAAAAAAAAAAAAAAAAAAAAAAAAAAAAAAAAAAAAAAAAAAAAAAA
>NC_022021.1:10856727-10871796 GCF_000317375.1 Microtus ochrogaster
AAAAAAAAAAAAAAACCCTGGCAGCTGTCCATTGATTTTTCTCTAAGTATTTTATGCAAAACCAAAATGAAACAAACAAATAAAAGAAAACAAAAAAACAAAAACAAAGCTAAACCAAACCTGATGACTGATTGCCTTCTAGGCCTCCCTCTGTAGTGGTCAGCTACTCCATGACACAAGTCTGTTTTTAGGAGTACTGAAATCAACACACCCAGTATGGCTGCCAGCAACCAAATGGGGATCTTATTCGAGTCTACTAACTGCCTCAATAACAAGCGACCATCTTACTGCATAAAACAACACTAGCAGGTGCCGGCCCCCTTTATATGAAAGAAATTTTAAATTTACAAATACTACATTTGGCTAAAAGTTGCTGTGACAAAATATGGCAGCAGTCATTAAAAGATGGCTTCCAGTGTTCATATGACAACTTATCTTCTTCCCTATATTGTATTCATTTATATGAATTGGCTCTTTTTGGCTTAGAGTTTTTCAGATGAAATTTCAGTAAAATGTGTGGATATAATTGGTTTTTTATATGTCATAAGACAAAATGATGAAAACATTTTGTAATCTATCTATCTTTTGATACTCAGGAAATCTTGAAGTCTACAAAGTGATTTCTGAATTAGTGTCATGTCAGATTTCTGCTAGGAATTGTGCTAAGACAACTTCTCTCTTGAAGATATTCATAATGAGATATGAAGTATGAAAATAGATATTTGGTGGAATAAAACAGCAAGATGAGACCACTAAAAGACCCCCTTTTAATTAGGAGTTCAAAGGGAATCAGGATTCTGGTCCTTTGTGTAAAATCAGAAGATAAAAACTCTGCTCAGCAGTGTTCATCCTAGGGAATTTTTTTTTCCAAGAATGGACAGATGGTATGCAATTGATACAGATGTAAGTCAGCTAACAGTCACTTTGGAGATTTAGATCAGCACCGTTTCCTATACTAAGTATTCAAAAGTTAAGAAATGTTACTATACTTAAGTGTGGGATTCTATGACGAAAACTGTAAAGAATGCACCCACTTCAATATAAAATTCTCCTACTTGCATTTCTGACAAAATCCCTATAATATAGGTAATAATTGTTCAAGTATGGTCTTCCTCTAAAGAGCATAGCCCTGCCATAAGGTGTTCAGAGTCTCCTGCTTAAATAAAATATTCATTATATTTTAGACAGTTCAGTATCTTCAATATGTATTGAGTTTAGAAGTTTGAGATAAATCAGCAGTGTTTGCATGAAGCCTCATCATCTCTTTGACCTTAAAGTCTTGTGTAATTTGTGTATCCTAACTTAAAACTGCATCCTCATGCTCTAAGACTAAAGAATCTGAAAGAAAGGAGCTAGTTTTACTTATAATATTATATCGTGATAGTTATGATTCCATGGACTTCAAACTGCTCTGTGCCTTCCACACATGTAAGTCTATAGAGTAAGCTTAGTTGTTACAGAGTTTTAAATGCAACCACGGTCAATTCAGGAAACAGATTTATTTAGTCATGTTCATTGGGGGGAATCTACATTAAAAAAAAACATTGAGGACAGTACATCAGCTATGTTGTAGTGGATTATTATACTAAGACCCACTCACCAGAATTCTCTGTGAAACAATGGGAAATCAGAAAATTACTTGAATACAAATATTGGTCCCTGTGGGGTCTCAGCAGTCATAAAAAGAGAGCTTTCCTTAAGATTGGGCTTACTAATACTGAAAGTCATTTTTTTTTTTCTGAGCCTGAACTCAACTTTTCACTTAAAGCTTGAAGTTGTAAAGTCTTTGATGTGAGTGTCAGTATTTTTTTTTCTGCCAAATGATAACCAGAAAGGAAACTGGCAGTGACTCTATTTTCTATTTGAGAGACTCTTTAGAACTGCATGATCTTACTTTTCCCTCCTAAACACAGCTCCTATTTGGGGTCTCTGTTGTGTATGCAAGCCGGGACAACAATTTTGGATGTTGAGTCTTGATTTCTTAGTTAAGCAAGCATAGAGTTATTGATTCATTTGGATGGTTTTCACCATATAATGTAAATAAGAAAGAAATATTAAATAGGTTAAAATTATTTTATAAGACAATGTTTCATAAGCTAACATAAAATCAAGCTGCTACATTTTATATGTTTTTCTGTCCAGCAGTTTATCTTTTCAACTGCCCTGAGTAAATTCTAAATACTGCTTAGCAAAGATCCCTTAGAATTTAAATATAACTCAGTGAAGCTACTCAAAAATGATAAAACAATTCTTTTTGATAGGTAATTTTAATTAGAAGGTAGCAATCTCTCATTGGTAAAATATTATCTGTGTATATAATTCTATACTTCATATAAATGGGTTGATCTAGGAGTTCTAACTGTAATTTTATTATTATGCATTTGAGTCTATATGGTTTTCTTTTTAGTCAAAAAGGTAGAATTTTAAATAGTAAACCTTTTTAGATCCTGGAGACTTGAAGTATTAATTTTTTAAAAAAGTGTTCATTATTCTTTTGTGAAACTGAGTTTTTGCACCTCCGAGAATCCCAGTTTATGTATTTCAGATTTGCTGCTCTAATTTGTTTAGTGGAGGAGTGTATTTAAAAGTTGTAGAAATATGTAAAATTTGTGCTTGTGGAAGTTGCTGCTTCTTTTCCCTAACACAATTCTGGTTATCAGACTATTGCATGCCCCATTCATGAAATGGCATTTTGTTGGGATGATGTAGCATAAAACAGGCTCTGGAGCCTGTTTTTTTTTTCTTAGCTTCCCTTATAGTTATATTAATTTATAATATACATTGACTGATAGCTTTACAAAACAAATGAATGAATTGGCCTTCATGAAAACAACTCTTTACAGTAAGTGAAAAAGGGTTATCACAGTTTTGGTAACTTGCATGAGTTCATATTAAAAACAAAAACAAAAACAGAAAACCTTTCACTTGTTCCCTCGGACTTGAGAACTGCCTCTTCCTTAGGCCACACTCAGTTGTATGCTCTGAAGCAATAGACCCCGTACAGCTTATGCTTTTTATCCGGGAACCCCACAAAACGCACTGCCGCCTCGGTAGGACTGCAGCGCCTTCTTGGCCGAGAAATAGGGTAGCGGACACTGCCATCCGCCAGCCAGCCGGCATCACAACGGTCATAGCCCAGAAGCTTCCAGGCAGCAAATATCTGGCCCACTTTGGCAATCTGAGCACCATCGTTGAGACAAGCTTGCACTGCCTCATCGTAGGTGAGCTTGGTGGGGTGGATCAGGTAGTAAAATCGGCCTGTGGAGAGGAGGAGAAAGAGGGAGTCAGCCTGGGAAGGAACCACAGAGAAGGAAGGAGCCAAAAGCTAAAGTGCTTCTCAGTGGGGAGGCACAGAGGAACATCTGAAATTTGGAGAACGTAGCATTGCCATCTCAATGTCATATTAATAGGTCACTCTAGATGAAATAAATTCACTTTCCCCTTGCTTCTTGGCATGTGCTCACACATGCCCTTGTATAGCATTAAAAAGAGAAGGGCAATGGCAGATGCAGTTTCTGTTAGCTAGTTAGAGACTACAAGAGCCCTTCTGTAATTCTACGGAAGACAGAATTCCACACCGAAAGAAGGCCATTGAAATTCTACTTGTAGCAAGACTGAACCCCAGTACGAGTTTCTAGAGAGGCAAAATTTGAATGTGAAAGGATCAAAAAATGTTCCTGACATAAAAGTCCATTTAAGAAAATCAAAAGCCCTCAAGTTCTTTTCATTACAGGTATCAATAAGACCTTATTCTCAACCAAAGCGTGTAGCATAAAAATGCATCAAACACAGGAAGTCACTCGCCATCAATGATACGCTCACTGAATGCAAACCGGGCCTGCACTCCCTTACTAGTCAAGGCCTTTGTGGATGCTTTAAAGCTTTTCAGGCTGCTGCTTCATCGCATAGGGACACTGTTACTTCCAACCACTTACTGCAGTATTAGTTACTGGGATCCCATTAACACGGCGAAATATGATAAAATGTACAAACTGTATTATCAATTGACTCCAGCAGCATTTGCTGAATATATTTTCGTTTGTCTTAGTTTCAAGTATAATATCACATTTCCTTATCCGACACACCATATAATGTAGTGTCCACAAGCCCTCATTAAGTGTGGTGCTCTTGTGTGTGTGTGTGTATATATTTGTTTATGGTTTTGAATATGTGCACGTGGCTGCTAGAGGGATCATCCTTGGTGTCACACTCAGAAATGCTCTTTATGTCTTTTGATACAAGGCCTCTCATTAAAAACTAGCCTAGCTGGTCGGTGAGTCCCAGGGATCCCCTTGCTGCTATTTAATTTTGTTTTTCGAAGATAACATGGAAATCCAGTGTTTTAATACAACTTGTTCTCTGGACTAGAAAGGAAGGCAATGCAGCTACCATCTTACCATTGAAGTTGGATGTAAAGCAGAAAACATCATATCTGCTTTTATCTTTGTCCCAGAACCCATAGTTCCTGACACCAGGCACTGTGTTTTGGCCCCCACAGGGCTCGCGTGGTTTCGTGATAGGGTACTGCACAGATCCGTCACTGAGCCAGCCAGCATTGCACCAGTCCAGCCCACCTCGCCAGGCATCATACAGCTGGTCGAAGGATGCAATCACAGCATCCTGGTCCAGGCAAGCCTGCCGGGCCTCATGGAAGTTAAGATTGTAGCGTCCCAGCCTTGGAAAGTAAGGGAACACTACACCTGTCCAAAGAAGACAAGGGAAAGGTCATTAGTGTTAGAACCCTGAGCGTTTTCATGTTCAGATAGGTGTGGAGAAAATGTGGGCTTCCCGGATGAACTATGTTTTGTCAGCTCTCAACGGTTTCTCACAGTCCCCTTTTGTGGCACACTTTATTGTAAGCATCACACAATTTGCTGTTTCTTACTTGGACTGACAACTTCAATGATTTGCCTCTGCTGCCAAGAGCTCAACTTATGCTCAAAATTTCTCTCTTCTGGAAGAGATGCAGCCCTGAATTATAGTGTCTGTAGTGTCCTAAAAACATGTTTCCTGCTACTCAATACAAACCCCAAAAGAGATGCTGCGGAACTTTTCTAGGAAGGGAAAAGTCAGTACTAAATAGTAAGGGTGGTGGGGGATGCTTGGACATGATATTTTTTAAAAATTCACAATTTTTTAATATTCATTACTATTATGGAGTTAGCAAGTAGTTTCCTGTAGTTTTCAATACAAATAAAGACATATGTTGAATGCTTCAAATATGCATATGCATCTCTTTCCACATGTGCTCCTGAAGCCATGCAAGGAAGTTACTGTCTCCTTGGGATTTTTATTTGGAGAAACTTGAATGTGCATATCTAAAAAAAGCTTCATTAGCTTTATGTTGTATTAATAAGGCAATTCTGTGCTAGTAAGGCGTACCCCATGCGAAGCATTATAACTCTTTGTTTCAACTTTAATGTATTCCTTAATTGTTTTTTCCTGACCTTAAAACAGTTAAAACAGGGGCTTTTACTTAATACATTTCTAATATTACTTAAAGGCCAGGCAAACAAAGCCAATTGAGAATAAAACACACCTCCCTGCAGCAGATACATAGTACTGAAAATGTTTCATTCTTAGTTTCTCTATTTATATATTATATTACAAACTAAAGCCAAGGTTTCAAAAATTCTTTCAATGTAAACAGACAAAAAAAATGTTTCCTTTGACTCGTGCCATCAAAATGAGTACATCCATTAACTGACTGGTTAATCCCGAAGAGTCAAGTATTTCAGAGAACAATCCCTTCGTAAATGCAAAGACCATGAACTGGCATTTGACTGTGTCTGGGAAGACACAGTGGTCTTCCGAAAGCATTTCTTTTGGTCAAATAATTATTGGGGGAGATCGAGTGCTGTCTCATATACTTCTCTTTTTTAACTGGATGGATACCCATTGTGTCACTTACTGCTTATTAAAGAAGGCATCTGTCAAAATGTTTACCTTATAGTTAAACAAAAATAATCCAGCGAAAACATTCTTAGAAATATTACTACAACTAATTAGTATCTTAGCAGATTGAATGCAAGCATCTTGTCTCCCTGGATAACTGTATGGGCGTTAAGTTCTGTTTTACAAATCTGTAGATCCTGTTCAAGATGGTGTACAGTTCTCTAACAACCAGGCATGGCCGGCGTATTCTTTTCTAAATTATCCTGGACATTTCTACAAGAGGACTTTGAGGCTTTAAATCAAGTCTCGTCCCTTGTCCCTCTAGACCAGTCCAGCTGGCGCAGGTTACTGCAGGCGAGGATCCAAGAAGGCTTTCTGATCTCACCCTGCTTTCTCAGGTTCTTGGCTGAGGGATCTGTCAGCTGGACCAGAGCCAAAGGAAGAAGGCAAGTCTCTGACTCCTGCTGCGGTAAGGGGGGGAAAGAGCCTGGAGATGGCTCTAAGGACGCCCTGCTCCTGCCCAACTGGGACCACAGTGTACCCCAGAACAGAAGTGCTACAGTGCTTTCTGTACTTTGTATCGTTTGTTCTCTTTTCTTAGTAATCCTAGATGTGTGCCCAAAAAGGAAAATAATCCATGGTGCAATGACTCTCTTGGTAGCTAGAATTCAAGTGACAGAAAACCTCCCAACATCTTTATCTGAAGATAGAAACTATTTGTGTCACCTGTTCTTTTCCAGATGGTTTATAATGGAAACAGTGGAAAATATAGGGTGCTTTAATTTGTAATAGCTTTAAAGACCCAGGAAATCTTTCGGATTTAAATTCGCTATTGTGTGTCATAGGTCATGGTGTTTCTCATGGGCAGTAGAAAATTTTCATTAGTCCTTGATTACCTGCAATATGATTGGTTTATTTCCAAATCCAGTATACTATATTTATTTTTAAGTTGTTTTCTATTTTAACTTAATGTCATATAGTCTTTCTAGAAAGCCACAAGCCTTTTGTTAACATTTTATTATTTTCTGTAAAAGTTTAATTATTAACTTTTTTGTTTAAAAAAGTTAAAAGTAAAATGCGTCCCATGTCAGGGTTAATAGGCCCACAGTCTATACGTCACACTGAACTTCTTTACAGTTAGAATGTATGTTCTGAAGCCATGGAGCTTCATGCTGGGTTTCATCAGCAAGAGGAAACTGAAGAAACTCTACATGCCTAATGGAATCTGGCGGGATTCAGGAGGGCCAGTGTTCAGTGTTATCATTTTCAAAAGCCACCAATTTGTTCTAGGATGGGATAAAAGCTTCTAGCAAACACAGATCTGTGATTTTGTGAAGGAAATCAGCCGGTTAATGCAGTCAGTTTCATTCTGCAGTATAGAACACTGGTGAAACTCGGGAAAATAAGACGGCTTGAACTATACGACTCTCAGCACAAACGTTTGCCTAGAGTGATGACTAAGAAGAAGCAAGATAAAGGCAAGGGCACGTTTGCTTGTATAGCTTTGTCCACGTGGTGACATTTGAACCTATTGACTGTAATATATTAAAAAAATAGAAATCCTCTCAAAATGCCTCTATTATTTGATATTTGATGTCTAAAAGACCTTGGGCCATAAAAAGAATTACTTCTTTGCCAGAATATTTAAGTAAACCCAGAGGTTACTTTTTTTGTCAAATTAATTTTTGCAGACATTTTACAGAATACAATTACATGTATTGTACTGCAGATGTCCTTTACAAATCTTACTATTAGTTTGAAATGGAGATAATTTTAGAAGCATAATAAAAAAGAATCTAATTAGAATTTCTCAATAACCATAAAACGGGATTTAAGTTTTGAATAGCATAAGGCTATTTCCAAAAAATGATTAATTCAGTTTCATTACACGTGTCTCCTTGTAAATAGCTCCAATCTTGCAAAGAAGTATTTTGAGTACATCTCAAACATGAAAGCTGAAATCATATGCAGAAAAAGAATAAAAATTTGTTAGGCTTAGACTTTTGGGTCCTCACATTATTACTGCAGTAGCCACTACACGTCATCTCATGAAAACAAAAGAGTAGTGACTAGATATTCCTTCAAAGTTGACAGGTTTTCTGAATGCCTACCTTGCAGCTCCAATGCTACCACAGCAGTATCGTCTTCTAGTCCTTCAATCACCTCACACTTGTATCTCCCATAATCCTCCAGGGTGAGGTCTGTGATGACCAGGGAGGCGTCATTGTCACTACCTCCCTTCAGAAACACTCGACCCTGATATGCACCGTAGGTCTTCTTGTGATAGCCCATGGAAACGAAGACATCCACCTCCCTGAGGTAATCCGAAGTCAGCTTGGTCCACTTGATGCGGATTTTGTGGATTCCTGAGCCAAATGCTGTAGGGTCTCGGTAAAATGTACACGGTAGCGTCACATTGCCACCTCTGTGTGAGAAGACTTTGGCTTGTTCTGCTTCCACAAGGAGACGGGGGCCATTTTCCGCTAAAACAACAACAAAAAAGCAGGGGTGGGGAAGCAGAAAATAATTTCAAGGGCTTGCATACTTTTTCACATAGTAAAAAGGCCCATGTGCCAGGGAACACCATTCTCCCTGTCATTGCTTTAAAGCATATATTAAGATATCTCTATTAGACAGGAAGTTTCTGTAAGAAACTGTTAAGCTGGGAATGATATGCACATCAATCATTATAAGTTATGGGATTCAAATGATATTAACGGTTTTATAGTAGGTTCTCAATATTGTTTTGATTCCGTTTTTCTTTATTGAAAGACCAGAAAAGTAGATGAAAAGTTGCGAGAAGGGACACAGTTCCCTGACAATCAGTATGAACCCCTAATCTTTCAAAGCAAAGTAAGTCCAGCTAGATTTTCTAGTGCAGTAAGTCTGAAATACCCTGATAGAAAACCTTTAAAGAAACACGGTTCACTTGCATCTTACCATTACAGTCCCATGCTAGCACTTTTGCATTTATGTGCACGTCTGTACTGTGCTATTCTAGAGTTCTTCAATCAGCATTCGTGCATCCCATTTCAGCTGAGACTGGGCTTTAGAAGGGCAGTCTTAATGCTGGTGACAAACTCTGGTAAGTTTTGAAATACATTGTTTCAAGAGTGCTGAAAATGGTACTTATTTTCTAACATCAAGGAACTGTTTCAGTCTTTGTACTTTCAGGTGCCCTCCTTCCTCTCTATTTCTTTCCTCTCTCCCTTGCTCGCTAGTCTTGTTTTACACTTATCACTTCTGCCTTCTTTGTTCTTGCCCTTTTGTTTCCTGCCTTCACCTGTCAAGGACTTCATGGCTTTCCAAAGAGCACCACAACAATATAAGTTGCCAAGTCAGCAGGGCCTTTTAGAAAGCCAGCTGTTATGTTCAGAGATTCACTTTCCCTGGGGTTCCCTGGCTAGCACTTTATGTTTTTGACCTTGACATATTCTACTGAGGATTCTTGAGATATGAAAAGGAAAAGGTGTAAGAACTCTAGGACAAACATACCTCTTGTCTGCACAACTTTTAAACTATAAAAGCTTCGTTCTATATAGCTTGCAGTCCTTACAGCCTTAGGACAATTGCTACTGAGCAATCCTTGGACATGAATCTTTTAAGATGTACAAATCACCAAGAACAACCATTTACCTTGAGACAGAGCTCAAAATTTTTTTATTGACACATGTACAATATTTTTTTTTTTTTGGTTTTTCGAGTCAGAGTTTCTCTGTGGCTTTGGAGCCTGTTCTGGAACTAGCTCTGTAGACCAGGCTGGTCTTGAACTCACAGAGATCCGCCTGCCTCTGCCTCCCGGTACAATAAGTTTTGATTCAATATTAAAATATCCACAATCAGGTAGTCTGATGTTATTGTGATCAGAATGGATATTCAAAATTGAGCATGTCATTATATTTATGTAAGTGAGCCCCAATCCTCAGAAACTAAACAGTGTAACAAAATCATCCATGTTCTTACTTTCAATCGATACTGTAGGTGGAGAAGAATGACTTTATAGAGTAGTTAGTTAAAATGAATCACAAACACAGTACATTAAACACTATTAGATATTTAAATCATTATCTCATTTAGCAAAAGAGAATCTGAAGAGAAAAGGACAACTGTTCTTTCTATCCTACCCCACATATGCATATATATGTATACAAATATGAATACACACATATACTTGCTCCACACAATATCCCATGTCTGTATCTAAATTCTATCTAAACATCTCTAGCCATATTTCTCAGGGTAGGAAAAGATTCTGCTGACTGACTATGCTCATCAATGACCATAAGGCACATAGATGCCCAGTGTTTGAAGGACACACCTGGACTTTAGACCATGCTGGACTCTGAGTACAAAGAGAAACACTGCACATTTCCACAAGAAGTCTCAGTTTTATGATTTGTACAAGTTATTCAATTTAAAGTTAAAACCAACACCCATTGTGCAAATATAAAGGGCACAGCAGCACATAGGAATAGGCCTTTTCATTGGATAGAGACCCCCAGCCTAGTCTCACTGTGTCAGTGTAGAACAGTTTCATTCAGGTTTCATTCACCCTTAAGCTTGTGCCTTGCAGATGAACTCAGGATAGTGAAGCGGTCACATAGTGGACCTTGCACACACGACACACTTAGAGCACTGTCAGAATATAGCCCCTGGCACTAATGCTGGGTGTCTGCTGCACAGCTTTCACTCAGTGTCTGCCCAGTGCCAAGCAGACTTGTCATATATAGATATTCTGTACCAACTGCTTGTCATGTTGTTGAGCCAAGCAGGTAAAAAATGAAGAATATATCAAATTCAAGCTGTTTATATTTTTATATGTAAACAGAAAAGGGACTTGGGAATTTGTGGGTTTAGTGCAATTGTAAAATGTTTCAAGATGAATCCAAAGTCTTGTTTCAAAAATAGCAGAGCATAGAACAAAACACTTATACCACTTCTATGTTTTCTGTGTTTAACCATTAACACTTTTTCTGTAGTATTTCCTGTGGGCAGAAGCTGACTTATGTATTTCAGGGTTTAACCTTCTTTCCAGGCTGGGTGAAAGTCTAGGGTTCTTATTTTTTTAATGGGAATGGTGAATTGCCTGAAATTCAAATATCCCTAAGAAGGATGCCTAGCACATTTGGTAATGAACGGCCATCAGTGTTTATTAACCCAAACCCCATGACTCTGACGATGACTTTACATTTCAGAGAATGTCTACTGCAGATTATAAAGCTCTGAGCATGGCTGGAGAGAAGGATGTATTACCCAACAAGAAGATTCGGGGGAATAAAACCTGGCTAGCAAGTCAGACGCTTTCAGTGTTCTGTCAAAGCTCTACTATAGCTCAGCTCCACCATGTCTATCGCGGGAGAACACCTAGCTGAATCCTGTCACCAGGCTCTGTGTCCTGTCACCAGGCTTTCCCATCACATGGACCAGATAGGAAACACATCAAGCAAGGAAATGAGAAAGAAATGACAACAGCATCAGAAAGGATTCAAGAGAGCTGAAGGCAGAATGGACAAGGTTGCCATAAGTAAAAGAATCTTGGATCTGATCATGGAGTTTAAACTATTTTTGTTTGTTTCTTTTTTTTTTTTTTTTTCCAAACAAGGTTTCTTTATGTAGACTTGGCTGTCCTGGAATTCACTCTATAGACCAGGCTGGCCTCACACTCAGAAATCTGCCCGCCTCTGCCTCACAAGTGCTGGGATTAAAGGTATGTGCCTCCACCACATGGTATTAATCATGAGATTTCAGACCATAGCTTAGTCTGATATATTCATGAATCAATCAAAATTCATTGAGTGGCAGGGCAGAGGGTCTCACAGCAACACAAAGGCAAAATATATAATTAAACCTTGATCTTCAGAATCAGTACTGTTTCTTCTTAAGAAAATGAAAAAAATAAATAAAATAAAGCTGCATGTGTGTGCTTATTTTGTTCCTGTCTTCACTCTAGAGTCACACAACTCTTAAGTAAGCTGAAGTCCTTGTCCTTAAATGAGGCTGTTTACTCAAAACATAAAGGTCATTCGGGAAATTAAAGATGCCCAGTGGGGGACGTAGCTGTTTTGAAGAGCGTCTTCTAAGGATGAAATTACTTGTTTCTAACAAATTGGTGAGTGACCGTGACTTGAGAGACTTGATGCCCTTCCAAGCTCAGAGCTTCCCAGGGGAAAAGAGCAGGGCATGGTGAGAAAGTCAACTGGGGAATCACTGGCCTGCTGGGTGCCTGTTATTGTTTTACAGACTGCTGTGAAACCTAGAGCATAAACTCGGTCACACCAAATGGCAGCAGTGACCCTTGTGTTTGCCATGTGCTTTAGGTGAAATCTTTAAACAATAGGCTGAAAACGATTGTAGAAAAAATATTAGCAACACAGCTTTAAAACTGTTGTTCTTAGTTCTATTAGAAGTGTAATTGTTTTGAAGTTCATGTTGAGAGAAACCCAGGTAACAAAAATAGGAAATGTACTGTGAGTCACAGCTCATCCCTTTGAGATAGTCAAGCAAGATGACAATTCTTGGGAGCTTACTTTCTCTCCTGGTGTATGGGAACTAACAAGTTTCAGAATTTTAGATATCTTAAAACATTTTTTTTTTTAAAAAAAAGTGGTCACTTATTTAAAATAGTCAAATATGGGAATTAAATATACACCTCTGCAAAAAAACAAACAAACAACAACAACACATAACCTTGTTACCCTTTTTGGTATATGACTCCATATGGTATCTGTGACAATAAATACACACGTGTATAGTCACACATATACATACTTACATGTTTTCAAGTCACATTCATGTATGCAATGAGGTGCTACTACCTGCTTCCACTGGACTTTGAGGCCATCACTGAACTTTTTCCTCACATGCAATAGAAAGCTGATTTCTCCTGTTTCCTAAACACATGGACAAAGATGCAACTGCAAGCTATTTGAAAGACTTTGAACAAAGTTTTAAAAATTCTTTCTGGAAGAAAAATTGTGTGTGTGTGTGTTTGTGTGTGTGTGTGTGTGTGTGTGTGTGTGTGTGTGTGTAGGGGGGAGTTGTTGGCCTGTTTGTATGCATACTTCCATGTTTTGAAAACTTTGAACTTCATACATGTGTTTTATATACACAATGTTTAATAGTGATATGAAAATAAATTAAAACTTGAGGAATTTCTTAAGTAATAAAGCTTTAAAAATAAAACAAATGGGCATACAGAAATCAAAAATAAACAAACAAACAAAAACCACAAGTTCTTGTCTGTGGTACCTCAGGAAAGACATACAAGAAGCCACCAGGTGTGATTATGGTGTATTGTAATGAATAAATATTACACTTTTTTATTTTTTATTTATTTTTTAATATTTATTTATTATGTACACAACATTCCATCTGTTTGTATGCCTGAAGGCCAGAAGAGGGCACCAGACCTCATTACAGATGGTTGTGAGCCACCATGTGGTCGCTGGGAACCGAACTCAAGACCTTTGGAAGAGTAGGCAATGTTCTCAACCTCTGAGCCATCTCTCCAGCCCCCCACTTTTTTTTTTTTCAGGAAGGCCTGCTGCTCTCTTAGCAAAACTGATCTCTTGAGGCAAGATTTTAAAGATGTTCATTTCATTTCTCTTACTCCTTAAAGGCAGTGTTTCCAAGAACGCTTGTGGTGTTTAGTTTTGAATTATAACTTAAAGGCCCAATGCTGAAAAAAGGGTAATGAAGATCACCCTTTCGGGCAGTGATTGCTGCTGTTTTTCATCTTCAGCAGTGCTGACTTCAAACTACACAAGTGTCCAGATCATGCTCCTTGCATCCATTTCGCCTCCTCTCCATGCCCTGGTCCTTCTCTAACAACCGCAGAGTCTTTGCACCCAATTCTTCCTTGTTAATCTACCGAATTATCCAGAACTGTATTTTTACAAACTTCTCAGGCAGTAGGTGGGTAGACCCGTATTTTCAGTGGTTGTGCTATGGAGCAAGCACCCTCTAGGAACTCAGACCATGGTCTTCCTCCCTTGCTTTCTGGCTAAACTGGCAGTGATGGGAAATCGTTCTACACGGAATGGTAGTATTTGGGAGTATTCTGATACTCCATATGGTATCTGTGACAATAAATACACACGTGTATAGTCACACATATACATACTTACATGTTTTCAAGTCACATTCATGTATGCAATGAGGAGTATTCTGATCATGAGTGTGTGCTATGTTATTGTTACTGAAAACTTCACAGGAAGAAGTTAAGACACATGCCACTGCTACTATAAAATCCTAAAGGTGTATTTAAGGCAATATTGAAAACGTTTTTTTTTTCTGCCAAGAAGAGCAAGCTTTTCTGTTTGAGCTAGGCATCAAGAGGCCCAGAGGAACCCTATGAAGTCAAACGAATTGCATTGTAAAAATCTCGATTCTGAGATCTACACCGAAATCTGTGTTAAGATATTAATAAACATTCTGCCTTTTACATTTCTATATTCTTCATATTTGAGTATAAGGAAGATATAAAAAGAGTTGGTTTATGTCTGTTTTACTAATAGACTTCTTTGTGGGCTTCTTACTTTCCTATGTTAATTATGTCCACTTCTTTCTTCACTAGCAAAGGTATTAGTTAAGCACACGGGCTATGACTCTTAGATCATGATGCCAATTCCTTCTGGCCCCGAGTTTCCTCATAAGTACAGGAGAACAAGAGAACCTCATCCTGGGATCCTTAGGTTACTTAAACTCAGCATACAGAAATCTTTGCTAACGCCTGACTAAGCAAGTGTCTAATTAAAGTTACTTGTGCGGAGAAACAAGAAACATTTGTGCAGTGCTCACGAGTCTGGTGTGTTTAACATCGACCTTCTCCTTTTCCAGGCTCTTCCAGAAAAGAGTTTCCAGGATCAGTCAGCTTAAAACCCAACACTCCATCAGTCCTCCTGCCGAGACGTCTAAGGCCATAAACCTCCAAGAGTCTCTACCTTGCTCTTCTGGCCCACTGACAATTGACAGCTGATGGGACGTGAGGTTTCTTTTCCTTCCGTGGTATAACCTCTGGTAAGTTGCTCTTGCTGTGCAAAGAACCTCCCATTGATGCTCAGGCAGAAAATTCAAATTAAACTCAGGGAGTCACACACAGAAGGAGGACATGAATGTCGGGGAAGACCTGTGTGTGTGTGTGGGGGGGGGAAGACCTGGGTGGAATGCACATAT
>NC_022021.1:10872132-10903105 GCF_000317375.1 Microtus ochrogaster
AGGAGGGGAAAAGAGTGGGATAGGGTGTGTGTAAACGCCTAAAAATTCTTTTTATAAATGTATGGATGTCAAACTATAAACAGGTTCTCCCCCTCACCTTTATCACTCTATAATACCCTTTCTTTCTGCTCCTTCTTCAGTCTCTTCATAGGTGTCAGACAATCTTTACTGGGATGGATTTACAGCGTTCTCCACCCCTTGATCCTACTCTTAGCTAAAGCACCACGGCAGACTGGAGGGATGTTTCTAGTCAGGGCCAAGACTAAACTTTTCAGAGTCATTTGTTTCATTTGGAACACAGTTTTAAACAATTGGAGCAGCAACGAGTGGAATAAAATGTCGACCGTTTTAACCTATGCCTTCACTCTAATAGTACCTCCCTGAAGAGCGGGGACATTTCCCTGCAGCTTGTCTGGCTCCCCTGAAAGCTTGGCTCTCGAGAGAGAACAGACTGCTCGGCGGGGAATCTCAGCTTCAATGGCTGACAAGCACCTGCCCCAGGCAGGAGGCTTAGTCTCTGTCAGTGTTAGTGAGACTCACCACTGATGTATCCCTGTTGGGAAGAAATAGATGGAATGATAGGGTTTGCTTTCAGTCATTGTTCTAAGGTAAGAGATTGTACATGTCAAGGCTGATGCATGGGCATTCTGCCATGACGTCTGTTATTTATTTCAGAGCAAGAGATGGTTTTAGTATTTTTGTTACCTATAGAGTTCTCATCTCTGGTTAATAACCTTCAGAATTTAAATTCATTTTTGTTACCAGTGGATAACAGGTAAAAAATTAGCATTAAGTTCTTACTAATTTAGACTGTAAAAAAAAATAAATCAGGGTATCATAGAAAAATTAAAGAAAAGAGAAAAAAATCAAATTGGGACAATTCATCAGTGTATTGAATGATACTGTTAAGATAAATGGAACATGTATTTCTCAATGCTCAGGGATAGTTGCAGCAGAGGGAGTGGGGAGGTTTTTAAGAGGTAGAGGCTGTGGATGACTTTAAGCAAACATTTTTTCTTAAATGTTGCAGTTGCAGATGCAAACGTACAGCACTTGTGACAGCAGGCACAAGACCTGTACAGGCTTAGGCGGTACAAAATCCCAATATGGAAAGGAGGCCATGGTCCCTGGCTAAAGACCCAGTGGCAGTTGATAGAGGCTGGGAGAGGGAGTATCAGTTTTCCTAAGAAGGAGGCCTATGGTGGATTGATCATATACCAGTGGAGGAGTATACAGGCAGCAGAAACTGTATTTGATGGGCCTTCAAAAAAGAGAGGGCATAAGCCAGGTGGTGGTAGCACACACCTTTAATTCCAGCACTTTGGAGGAAGAAGCAGGTCGATTGCTGTGAATTCGAGGCCAGCCTGATCCACAAAATGAGTTTTAGGAAAGCCGGGGTAGTTACAAAGAACAAAGAAACCCTGTCTAGAAAAACCAAAAAGAAAGAGGACACAGATTTTGGTGGGTAGGGAAGGTGAGTGTGGATCTGTCAGAGTGAGGGAAGCAATGAATACTGCATGAAATTCTCAAGGAATTAATAAAGATGAGAAAAAAGATATATATACTTCCCAAGATGGTAACTAGCAGGATGTGTTTCAAACTTTATAAAGAAACTGGAACAATAGTGTGTGTTGTTTTCTTTAATATCTGAGATTATCCTATTTCCTAATTGTTAAAACTCTTCTATTATGTCGCAAAGAAAAGAACTCAAATCTCTTGTTTCCAGGCAGAAAGTTTCTGTTATAGGAGGAAGTAGATGTTCAACTGACTTTAGAAAGGATTCTCAATTGTACACACTGATAAAATCAACAGCTTTTCATAATGAAAGATATCATAGGAATACAAAATAACTTAGAAAATTATTTAGGGGGCTTTATTGTTTTGCTAACAATCATGAATCATTAAGCCTTCAGTGGGGTTAGGTGTTGAGTTTAGGGATGAAAGAAAGAAAAATATAAGTCTGTTGGGAGCATGAAGGTTCTTGTGCCCACAGATCCCCAGGGACACAAGGAATGCTAAGCATGCAGGATTGTCTTCTTTAAAGAAAAGATGTAAAACCTGTTCTTCCATGCAGAAGGCTGGTATCTGGAAGTGATTAACAGCCTGTTGATCAGTGTTATCTCTTGGGCCAGACCACATCAAGCCCTCACAACCAAGCTGGAGGTGGCTAGTAATCGAAATGACCCTTACATTATCTGTGTGTAGCCAGATGGTCCTCCTAGCTCCCACACCAGAAACAGAGATGACTAATAGCCCAAATGACCTCAGTGCTAGCAGTATGACTGAGATCAGGCCAAAGATGAGTTTCAATGTAATTATGCGTCTTTGTGCATAGGGATTGTTTTACACCAGGAAACATTTTTCCAAATATACTGTGTTTAAATATGCTGCAATAAACTGTCCTAAGTTTGATCCAGTTTGACTAAGTCAAACTTAAATATATTTTCAATCTCACTCCTTCAAAGTTCGTTTCCCTGCCTTCCATGACCAGCAGGGACCCTTGCACAAGTCAAACACAAATGCTTTGGTTGATCAAGGATTAGAATAATGACAGGAACATCTTGGATAGTAGAAAAATGTGTAAAAAAGGACTATATGCAGTCTGGGAGCACACACTTTGTTCTAAATGGGCAGTGGATATGGGTCCTACCAACATCATCTTAGGGAATACAGACTGGGAAACAGCAAGCCTTTGTTTTTTCTGCACAGGCTAGTGAAGTAATATTTAATATCAAAGTATCTACTTCTAATTCCTTGTAGCTAATTTAGATTTAGAGGAGTTTTTGGATTTCCCTACCTATATATCCAGGCAAGTTTGGAACATGATTTCTTAACCTGTCTCCCAAATTCTGGGATTACTGGAATGTGCTGCCATCCCAATTTAGAATTAAAAATAATGAGGAAAAAATTCACATGCATTAAAGACGAGGATTTTGAGCCTTTGGAAGCAAATACATGTCTTGTATACTCCCTTACTCAACTTATTAGTAGTGATGATATCCAAAGGCATCCTCTTGCTTCTGCCTGTGTATTCTTGCTCCAAAGACTATACTGTCTAGTCCCAGAATCAGTGGAGACCTATATCATCTAGTTATAAATGTAACACATACTGATAATTTTATAAATTAACAAATCCGTATACCTTCTAATCATATATTGTGTGGTCAAACACATTTTATGAATTTCCATCAGTCTAGACTTTGCCTCCATCCTCCATTCATTTACTCAATATAAAGCCCATGACCTACATTTAAGACACTTCACATATTCTTTGCATTTATTCTATCAGTAAGTTCTGGTTTCTACATTCACTAAAATTAACAGTCCATCTAGACTCATACCATCATGAATTCCCATCTACACTACTTAAAGACCCTCAATATCCTAGGTATGTTCTGTAGTTATGATAAGACCTTGTGACAAAAAGCAACTTAAGAATGATTTATTTGGCTTACAGGCTACAGTTCATCTTCTAGGGACGCCAAGGCAAGGACTTAATGCAGGAGCTTGAAGCAGGAACCATGGGGTGTTGGTTCCTGGCTTGCTCTGTATTTTATTCAGTTGCTTTTTTTAAAAAATATAACCCAGGACCATTTGCTCAGGGGCAGCACTGTCTACAGTGAGCTGCATCCTCTTACATCAATTATTAATCAAGAAGATGCCCTGCAAGCAACCTCACAAGCAACTCTGATGAAAGCAGCTCTTCAGCAGGGGTTCCCTTCTCCCAAGTGAGCCAAGCTTGTGAAACTGACAAAAACTAAGCAACACATTCCCAAAGGGCTACCCCACATTGACTCATGGACCATTCACTGTAGAGTGTTGTCCACACGGTCATTTAAAAGAGGCAGTCATAATAGATTATACCTTTGCTTAAGACTTAAACATTTTTCACTGGTTAAATGTAAAATGCAACCCTGGATGACAGAAAAATTATGGTAGTCGGGGTTTTGTTTACTTTTCCAGTCTCATTTTAAATCATACCTTCTTGACGAGAAACTTCTAAACGCTTTGTAAAAACACAGTAAGGCTTTCTTTCCCATTTCCCCATCCTGCTCACATAGTCTACACATCTGACTATAATAAAAAGATTCTTGTCCTAGCAGGCTTTGTACATGATGCCTTGTGGCTTTGGGGTGTTTATGTTTCTCGGGATATCTACGTCCCATTTGAGTGAAGAGTAGAAGAGGTGGGGTGGATTCTTGTTTGACTTACTCGGTTCAACACACTTTACGTATGTCTTTGGACATAAAGTGATATACTACTCAGAGTGTGTACAAGTACTGAGGAATAGTTGACTCTACAAGGAAGCCAAGCAGCCAATGTATGTAAAAAGCCAGGCAAAATGGTTACCACTTGGACTGAATATTGGATAATGATTCCTAAAGGTTCCACGTGTCTAAAGGTCTGTGTGGGAGCTCAGTGTAAGAATGGAGTCCTGTGAGTGTTTGTGAGAAAGCTCCAAGAAACAACACAAAAGTCATTATGACCTCATTTTCTTCCAAACAAAAAATTGTTCTTAGATTATGCTTTCATTCCCATCCCAGGTTTAGTGGATAGGAATGATCTTACCTCAGATTATTCATTACAACTGACTATTGTTATCTGTTTATATGCCTCTATGGAAAAGCATGTATCTGCTGTATGCGGCTTGCCCTGGGGATTGGACACTTTATTCATGGAACTCCTCTTAACCCTCAGAGTATAAATTGTCTGATGCCCTGAATAAAGTTAGCTATTGCAAGAAACTTTCATCTATCTCATTTATCAGAGCCATTTTCCAGGTCCCACCTCCAAGTAGAGCTGTGAAATAGTGGTGCCGCTAACAGAGACCTGCCCTTCGCGAAGAGAGGAGATGGGGATTCTCACAGAGGACTGATCCACTGGAACACTGGGGGCTCCTCTCTGATTCCTCCAGCCTTGGGGCATCAAGGACAACTGCGGAGACAACTGGAGTCACCAGAAACCTAGCAAACTTTCAGCTACAGGGCAAAAGGAGAGATTGAGTATATCATCAGAAGTAAGTCTACCCACCTGGAGTCAAGTCAAGGCTCCATACACTAAGGAAGAAGTTATGCTATGAAATGCACAGAGTCCTATGTCTCCTGAGAATCTCTTTATGGTAATACTAGCTGCTTTAACCTGTACATCTGCAATGAGTGTCTCTGAGCACATGTATTGGTCTTATGTTCTTCATTCTCCTTTGTTTCAACTTGTAGATTGGACGAGTTCAACTCCTGTTATCATTATAATGACCCTGTGTTCATGGTCAGACCTTGGGACTATCATCTGAGAAATAAGACTATGTTCATTTTTTCTTTGGGATTTGTATCATTTCTCATTTACATAGGACTACATAACATTTGTGTTCTTATTAAATGGAGAACACGGGCTTACTTTTACAAGGTACCAGAGCTTCTAATCATGTGGGTCTCTTTTTAAACTATTCTCTAGAGTTTTCTATTTAATATAATAATGTAACCAGTAGTACTAGACACAGTTTGGATCCATTTTTGGTGGCAGAGTATTGCACACAATGTTTTCATTGTCCTAATATTATAAGCCGCTTGCTTATAGGATATTCACACATCAAATAACAATTAGATTTATCCATAACATCTTAAATCAAAACCACTCTAGGTATCTTGCGTTTAAAAAAGATTTAAAAAGGAGGAGATGTTGGGGCACAATCCTGTGTGAGGACATTGTTGAGTGCTTGTGAGAAACCTCCAAGAAACCAAGATAAGAGTCTTGTGACATCAGTTTATTCAAGAACACAGAATTGTTCTCCGATTTTGCTTTTGTGCCCCTCCCAGGTGTATTGGATAGGAGTGAGTTTACTTCATATTATTCTTTATAACTGGCTATTGTTATTTGTTCATGTGCCCCTATGGAAAAGCGTATTTCTGCTCTGTGTGGCTTGCCTTTGTGAGTGCACACTCTGTGAAGCCACTTAACTCTCAGAGTGTAAACTGTCTGATGATTTGAATGATACTGGCTATTGTATGAGACTTTAGTCCATCTCATTTACCGACTCCATTTTCCCAGGTCCCACCATCACTAGAGTGGTAAATACTACTTCACTATGGCCGTCTAAAATATACAAAAAATGAGGTAGTTTTTATAAAGGTATTGTATTTAGTTTTTCAATATTTTTATTTTGGAATATTGTTTATAATAATGATCTTATTTTTCCTAGAGATTAATTGTTTAATAATCTTTGAGTGACTTTTAAAATTTCTTAGAATTTGATAGTGTTTATATTCCAAAGACTTGAATAAAATAACAGATTTTCTTATATTTTTGGTTGTGAGCTAGTTCCAGGACAGGCTCCAAAGCCACAGAGAAACTCTGTCTCGAAAAACAAAAAGCAAAACAAAACAAAAACAAAATAACAGATTTTCACTTTATTTTTAAGTAAAGATCTGAAACAATAAAGAAATGTAAATATTTTCATTTGGTGGTAAAATAGTAAATAAGCATGCTGTAAGGGTTAGGCAAGGGAATCAACATTCATCCTCCTCAAGTTTCAATAATACTAGTTATTTATCAGCTTGTTCGTAGATATGCATTTTCTAATAATTTGATTTCTTTCTTAGTTTTTTAAAATTTCAGTACCAAGGAAAAGAGCATAAAATGCAAAGGCTATCTTATATGAATTTGTTGCCACTAAAAAGGAAGATTTTGTATCTGTACAAAACTACTGGCTTCAATTGACAGCTAGCAGAGAACAGTGTATATTATTCATATCAAGCTTAAAAATATTTACAAGCTACATATTCTGGGTTTAAAGTGCTAGAAATTAAAAACTTCAATGAGCTTTAAACATGACCCTTTTGTGACTGATTCCTATTCTGTATCTATTCACCTCTACTTGATCTTCATTTTCTTCTACTGTATCACTTGTGTTGAACCAGTGGTGGTGTGAACAAGTTTGTTGACATGATTCATCCTTCTGCAGTATAGGTGCTGTCTCTGTGAAAGCTGACCAGTGTTTGGCAAACACTTGAATAAATGGATTGTTTAAAAGTAAGGGTGGTATGCTCATATACATACACATATATACATATACATATATACATATACATGTATGCATAGCCGGTAGTTCTTTGTGTGTATGTGTGAATGTGTGTGCTGTTGTTTGTGTGGTGTCTTATGTTTTCGAGACAGGATCTCTCATTGAATCTGGAGCTCATTGATTAGGCTGGCGAGTGAGTGGGCTCCAGGAATCCATCTGTCTCCGATTTCCCTCTTCCCACAGTGCTGGGGTTACGAAAGTGCTTCCACATCCAGCCTTTCATGTGGGTCCTGGGGAACTCGGGGTCAGTGCCTCATGCTTGTACAGTGTGCACTTTACCAACCGAGGTTCCTGCTCTGTGCTCAGAGTTTGATTTCCTGCCTGTCTTTTCTCCTTTCCTCCTCAATCTTCTCTCTCTCTCTTCCTTTCTTCCTCTTCATCCCTCCTTTCCCTCTCTTCTTGCCACACTAAACTTTCCCATGCTTATATCCCTATAAAGACTGCGACAAAGCCGTGAAGATGCCACCAGAGATGCAGCTAGGTAGCTGTGATGGAAGAGGCTCAAGGATGAATCAGTCAAATGTCCTGTTTATATGAGGCATCTGAGGAGAGTCTCAGGACTATATGTAATATTTCCTCAATATTATTTGGTCTTGGAATTTGGAATATAAAATAGAATATCAATGATGAATAAGGGATATAAAATATTTTTTAATTAATGTGAATTCTCAACATTTTTCTACCTCTGTGAAATCACACTACTTAAAAGCAACAATTCAGTAATTTGAGGGTCAGCTAGCCAGTTTAATAATTGAAGTACAAATGGCTCATAACAGTTTGTGAGAGTTTCAACTCCTTTAATTCCTCTGGGTTATTACAAATAAAGTTTAAAATGAGAAAGAAATCTAGTATTTCATGTGTGTAGTAAAGGGTCTCTACCTTCATGGTTCCTTCCTGTGCTATGAAGTTTACGTTTGTATTAGAAAGGACAACTAAAACTACCACAGGCCCCTGGAGGTGGTTCCCAGGGCTCTGTAACTTGAAACTTCAGCATGAGTGCTGTAAGGAAGGGAGAAGAAAGAGGAAATTATGGGGATGATTATTTGGACAACTTTAGAATAAATTCATAAATGAATGAATTTAAATGAGGATGACAATGCTGTGACCCAAGCCATATTTCAGTGTTATTTGTACTAGTGAATACAGGCATGGTATCACTTGAAAGCCTTAAGCAATCCTTCCAGGGAAGCCTAGACTTTCTAAGAATACGAATTTACCAATTGAAATGAAGAGGACTCTCAAGACATCTGGAAAATATCCAAAAGTGTATGAAATCATTTGAATAGCTCAGGTAACTAGGGCTAGGTGCCTTTTTAAATTTTAACAGACCACATGGGATTTTGAGGGTTGGGCTACAGGAATTTTTCTTGTTTAAATAACTTACTCTAATATGAATTTGTTTATAAATGTTAGTGTGTTTTTAAAATAATATTTTCATTCATTGGGTTTCACATACACTAGCTGGATTGCATGGTTTATAATATACCTTGAGTAGATCTTGTAAGTTTAAAGCATAGTTATACAGGACTGTTTTATATGAGATTTAAAGTTGCTATTGCTAATGATTCAGCATTACCATTTGCGTTCAGTTCTGTAACTAGAAGTTAAAGGATGTTATTCTTCATCTTTAATCTCAGTGTATGAAAACGTTTCAGCCTTCGGGCAGGAGCTTTGATTCTAATACATACATTAAGGAAACAGCTGAGTCAGCAGCTTGCAAAGGAGAATTTATGATTATATAATTTCTTTTTATGCTTCAACAGTGAAAAAATAAAGCTGCTGGAAGCAAACAAAACTGAAAAAGATGTTCCTAAAACACTCAGAGACATTAATTAGAAATTCTATTCTGGACTTCCAAAACATTTATAGGACAATATTTACCAGATTTATATTATCAAATGACCTTTACAAGTCTTGGTTTTCAACAGCAATCATAGTTCTCAAAAGCCACACTTCTTTTGACCTTGAAATTCTAACCAGCTGTTTAATGTCTTTTAGCAAACTTATAATGTCTCTGGCTCCCTAACTGAACTTATCTAAAACTAATAAGAGTGCATATATTTAAACTCTTACATTGTGTAATTCTTACTATAACTATTTAGCATCCAAGGGCAGGTGAGATCCTTGATCCTTGGCCTTGATCCTTGGCCTGCCTTTCCTTATTGCATAAGTCTTCAGCTTTCTTTTTGCAGGATGTCCCCCAACAGACGCTTAGGCTGACGAAAGAGCTGCATTATACTGCAGCCGCTAGCCCTGCTACAGCTCTCTGGCTGAGGATTCAGCTGAGCTCAACAGAAATAGGCAGCGCCAGAATACTGGTCCATGGGAATGAAGGCTTTACCCAGAAACTAACAGAAGCTACGGGTAAGCTACTATAGTTCCCTCATTTGCAATCCTTCTCTCCACCATTAAGCAACTATTGTGACAGAAGGACCTTACATCATAAATTCCTCTGCCTTGTGGCTGCCTCCTTCCCAATGCTTTAACATGAACTTCCCACACTCCATTCTACTTGAAGATACCAATTGCAGTTAACTGTACCAGCTCCCTACAGTCAGCTGTTCTTAAAATGCTCAACTTCAACTGTTCCTGACTTATAATGAATGCCCCCCCCACCATGTATAAGCATCCTCTCCACCAGAAACATGTTTACTAATTAGCAGAAAAGGAAAGGAAAAGTTCATGCAGCAGGACAGAAAGAACAAGCATCTTGCATCCCACTGTCAATCACTGGCATTCCATGGGATGCTCACTTGAGAACTTGTGCTTTTCTTACCTTGGATGTGTATGATTCTGTCTTGATCCGGAGTGTAGCTGTCTGGAAGGTGATCAGCCCAGCAGACTGAGAGCAGCACCAGGAGAAGGAGCCTCTTCATCCTTGTAGCTCAGACCCTTCTCCACTCTGAGGATCATACAAAGAGGCTTGAGAAATTTGGCACCCTTTGGAGTGTTGCACTGCACAAATTATTACCGCCTTATCATCGTAGAATGGGTCTGTAAAAATATTTAACCCAATCTGTTCAGAAAGTTCCTCTGGCAGCCTTTGAGAGCTGATGACCGAGCTTTGAAACATTTCAGTTCCTGTTAGGCAGCCAGAGTCCAAACAGTGTTTAACTCTGTCTTTGCAGAATTGTGGATCTGGAAATTTAAAACACTGTGTTTTTGGCTCGAAGACTTACAGAGAGATAGAAGGAGCTTTAGTACGGAGGCAAGCACTCTCTTAAAACATTAACCCCCTGTGTTTGCAGTATAAGTTAACCAAGGAGCAATTTGGCACATGTATTTATGAATATTTATGATAGCCAGCCTAATTAAGAACTGAATCTTAGACCAGAGCAAATACGGGACATTGCATGAGCCCTGACACTATCTTCACTGCACACGTGCTTTCCTAAGCAGGTTAATTTGCTTCTTCCAGATAGAAAAGAGGATGAAAAATCAAAACCAAAACCAACAATCAGTCTTTGCTAAGCAGCCCCTTCGCTAGAGGCACTTACCATCTTACACACTGGGGGCTAGGGTGAAGAGTTGGAAATTTGGACAACCAGATTAGGTCTGTGCAAGATACACCGCCCATCGCAGTCACACAGATTGATTTTCATTCACTTCCGAGCTAAAGTGCTGACACACTCACTTGGAGTGTCAGGTAGGGTCTCTGCAGTCAGCAGAGCCCGGCGGGGAATGTCCCTGCCAGGCTCACGGGGCGATTAGGCAAATGAGGAGCTGAAATAAAAAGGGAGACCAAGCTCTGATCCTGAGCAAAAGAGGCAGAGCCAACCCTTGCCTGTCCTTTATCAAAGAATGACTCCATAGGAGAGGACAGAAAAGCACTTCCCCTGAAACTTTCTCAGTCGAAGGACCAAAAAGTAATTTCAAGCAATACAAACCTTTCATCATTTGCAGTATTGCAGAGAAGAATTTCAGTGTAGTTTCTGTTCTAGTGTAAAAGCTGAGGCAAACATCAAGAAGGACTTTCTTTTGCTCCCCTGCACACAGCAGCCTTAATAACACTGGCTATTTTTAAAACTGAAATTGCAGAGTTCTGGCTTCTCATACTAATTTGTTTTTTTCCAGGAAAGCCTGGCTCCCTGGAATACTTATATTAATGAGTTTCCTGACTGCTCCTGGAGGTCCTTGAGGGAGAAGCGTACTCCATAGCCCGATGCCCCCACCCGACTGTCTCCTGCTTCTCTAGGAACTCCCCAGGTCTCTCTGGGACTGAAAGCACACCTCTCTGCTGTTCTATTAAGAAACTGGCTGGGGGTGGTGAAGCATGCCTTTAATCCCACCTCTTGGGAGGCAGAGGCAGGAAGATCTCTGTGAGTTTGAGGCCAGCCTGGTCTACAAGAGCTAGTTCCAAGACAGGCTCCAAAGCCCTGTCTCAAAAAATCAAAAAGAAAAAAGAAGAAACTGCCATTGTTATTGCTATGCTGCTCTGGGTTTAGGCTTTCATATTTGCTAACATTTCTTTTCTTCTTTATGTCACACACAAGAAGAAGATGGTGACTATGCAGCTCATTTGTATTGGGAACCAGGTGTGGTCTCTTCAATATTCTACCTTATTTACTAATCTTATTTTCAGAACTTTGTTTCCCTGAGGATTTTGTAAAATTTATTTTTGTACCTATGACTTTGTCCAGAAGATTAAAGCTAATGAATATTTCTCACTTTCAACCTAAAACTGTGCTTTAGGTGTAAATAATTAGAAGATAGGCAACTTTATGTCTGTAATTTTTAATATTGAGATAATTATACAGATATGAAGTAATAATCAAGCACTACTAGAGGTATGCTGTGCTCTCTGCTTCCTCTAGGAGTTGGGGGAGAGGTTGTAAAGTGAAATAGACAATATGAAAAAGAGGAATGCAATTTTAACTAACAAAAATGAAAGGCATTCTAGAAGACTGGTAAATGAGCAAAGGTAGAGAATTTGCTAGATTAATTTTTATAGCACTGCGATCAATCACATATAATTTAATTCACTGGATGCTATAAATATAAATGGTCAATTCAATCACCTAGTTACCTTAAATCATTTTACCTAAAATCATACATATATTTAATATCTAGATAGATATATAGGTAAGTAGATAGACACACCAAAAATAGAAGATAGATAGATAGATAGATAGATAGATAGATAGATAGATAGATAGATAGATGGAGGGAGGGGCAGTATAACTCCTTTAATTCCACATCTCTATATTCAAACATATCACTAAAGGTGCATTGCACTAAATTAAGTTAGTTCTGAAATGCCAATATGATGAGAGCATCTTTCTCTGTCCCTCCCTCCTATTTCTCTCTCTGTAGGGGACAAAGATTGTAGTAATGATGATATGATGATAATAATTAATTTCAATTTATTTTAATAGCTTTTTCTTCATTGCTGAGTAATATGCCATGCACATTGCCCACTGGGGCTAATGTTGTGAAACAAATATATGCACTTTCCTGCTATAGTAAGTTCTCATGTTCAAAGTTATTAATCTAGTAAGTGATTTACTTTTAAGCAAAGTATCTTTTACTTTTAGTTGTTTTTATTTTTTTGTGATGGAGACATATTTTCTGTTTTTCTTATCTTTTTAAATGTATGCATGCTGCTTTGAAACAACAATGATTTTAGCATTTGAGTTCTGCTATATGTGAATATACACGATAAATGATACACGGTCTGGGGGGGCATATTCCCCTGACTCATTTATGATGTAGACCTGATGACATGAATCTACTTGGTGGCCCATAGGAGGCATATACAGATATGTATGCAATCTTTGAAAAGAGCATAGATGTGACTTGTCTTTATAGACAAATGAAGACTCCAAAGTGACCACACTGGTATTAATCCAATTCAGATAGAAACAAGGAAATTATCTGTTTTTTTAAATCATGGGAGAATATCACCATTTTAATTATCATGAAATCAGAAATAATAATCAGAAAAGGGAAATTTAGGGACTCGATTTTCAGGAATTGGAGGAAATTGCAAACAGAGCAGATTCTTTGCCTTTTGGGTATATTTGCTATACCAAGGTACCAAGGGTCTGCATGCTGGTCCCCAAAGCTGAGGTGAACTCAGACATTGATGGTCATGAGAGTTAATGTACGGATGAATCTGCCTCGTGTTTTTAATGACATCTTCTCTGAATATTCATGTGTGTTAAGTGAAATTTTTCTGTTCTTGATGTGAGTAAAATTCAGAAAATTAGGGATACTTTTATGTAACCAACTTATTAACAGCGCCTGAATTAGAAATCAGACTTCACCAGAAAACTTACACATTTGACAGCCTTTTGAAAAGCGGATTTGATTTTGTATGTGTCTGTATTTGTATGTGTAGTGTGTGCATGTGTGTGTGTGTGTGTGTGTACTGTGTGTGTTGTGTGTGTGTCAGAGACTGACACCCAATGCCTTTGAATTCTGTTCACCTGACTACATGAGACAGTCTCTCAGTGAACCTGGAAGTCATTGGTAGACAAGGCTAGTAGATCAATGAGTTCCAGAAACCTGCTTCTCTGTCTCCCCATGGTTGGGATTATAGATGTGTGCTGTCTTGCTTGACTCGAGACGTGGGTAATTGGCATCTGAACTCAGGCCCTTCCTTGTTCTTTCATGATGAGTATTTATCAGTAGCGTCACTTCACCCATTCTGGTTGTCACCAAGCCCTCCAAGCCTTGCTGCTATGACGCTTGTGGTAGTTTGAATGTAATTGCCCACTATAAGCGAATGGGAGTAGCACTATTAGGAGGTGTGGCTTTGTTGGAATGGATACGATCTTGCTGGAGGAAGAATGTCACTGGGGGAAGTCTTTGAGGTTTCCTATGCTTAGGATACCACCCAGTGTCTCAGTCTGCTGCCTGTTGCTTGAAAAATGGGTTAAAAATGGACTCTCAGCTACCTCTCCAGCACCACATCTGCCTGCACAATGCCATATTTGCCACCATCATGATAATGGACTGAACCTCTGAACTGTAAGCCACCACCTCAATTAAATGTTTTCCTTTACAAGAATTACAGTGTTATGAGACACAATATAGCAGTGTTAAGAGAAAAGTTCAAAGCAGTAAATGTCTACATAAAGAATCTGAAAAAAATCCCACACTAGTGAGTTAACAGAACACCTGAAATCTCAGTTTTAGGAATAGAAGTTTTTGAGTTGTTGACTAATGGGTTCCATAGATTACAAATATTATAGGATATTGCCAAAGTTCTTTGTTGCCATAACTTGATGGTAAGACCCTATTCCTGAAGACATCATATAGTTGATTAGTAGAACAAGAAGAAATTAAGCTGGTACTGACCTAGAAGTTTCACTCTTATTGATGGAGGTACTGCGCATACTATTGGGCCAGAAAAGCAATCATCAATGTCACCTAGCTGTGAAGCTTGTGAGGTACACAATTATGTCCATAGTACAGTGGTGGCATGAATGCTGTGGGAGTAATCGGTTTCTGGTTGGATGTAAGGCCTCCTCCCTGAGATGAAACTCAGGCTCTAAGGGAGAACCTAATACTAGTATTCTGCTAAATGGACAAAGTAGTAAAATTACTCCTTTGACTTATTGTTCTATCCATTTAACAAATCCTTCAGGGAACTGCTTTTTGCAGCAGATGACAATTTACACAAAGAACTTCAACTGGTCAGCATGTAAGAAAATAAAAACCCATGGTCTGCTAACCCCTATGTCGGGGAGCACGTATCATACCTATCCTCCAAGGCTCAGGGATCCTCAGGGAAGAAAGGGAGGGAAGATTATAAGGGCTAGAGGAAGCGGACAACTTCAAGGAAATAGTGTTTTCCATACCTAACGGCAGCTGAACAAACACACTCGTAGCAGTTTTGAGAGCATGCACAAGACCTGTGCGTATTTATGCCAGAAAAAAATTTCCTGTATGGATAGGGGAGACGGGAAAGGAATTCTACCAGTACCCGAGTAACTACTGGCATTTAACATCTGCTGGGAGTAGAAGAGCTAGTTTACTTTAATGGTGTGACCTCTGGCAGCCTGACCACACTACAGGGAAAACCCCACTCCCAAGAACAAATCAACACACAAATTAGACATGACTGGCTAAAAGAAGGAGAAAACTCAATGTTGGGTAAGTAGGGAAGTAATGGAGCCATAAGTAAAGGATCAAGGAGAGGGTGAAGGAGTAGCAAATATGATGAAAATGCATTGAAGAAATTCTCAATTAATAAAAACATGGGAGGCAGAAGCAGGTGGATCTTTGTGAGTTTGAGGCCACCCTCCAAAGGTACACAGAGAAATCCTGTCTCCAAAAAAAAAAAAAGGAAAAACAAAAAGAAAAACAAAAAAATAACCAAAACAAAAAGGTCCAGCAGATGACTAATTGGGTAAAGGTATTTTACACCAAGCCTGTTGACCTAACTCTTCCATCACTGGCCCCATAAGGTAGAAGAGAACTAACTTCTAATAATGTCCTCTAACTTCCACTTCCTACACATGTACCCTCAACATATCCTAATAAAAATATGTGAATAAATGTAGTAAAAATAGAAAAATAGGTGGTAAGCATGTAATTTTACAGTTTGGCTTTTGTGATAATTTAACACTAATAGAAAGTAGAATACTCTCTCTAAAGTAAGCGTCTTTTTTTTTTTAAAAAAAAAATCATTGCTATTCCATTCTCTTTTAATTATTCATTCATTTATAAACTTTTTGAGATGGGGTTTTTCTATGTAGCCCTGGATGTCCTAAAACTCCCTATGTAGATTAGACTGGCCTCAAACTCATAGAACCACGGGCCTCTATCTCCTGAATGCTGGGATTAAAGGTGAGAGCCACCACCACCTATCTTAAAGTAAAAGTCTAATAGTCAAATAAACAAATATGCTAATAACAGCAATCTGATGCTAACATGGGCAATGGCTGAATGTAGAACAGCTTGGAACAGGGTTAAATATCAAGAGGGAAGCCATTTTCGGGGGGGGGAACATAAAACTGAAGACCAACAAACAACAACAAACAAGCATACACCTTCTTCCCCTGTCCTATCCCCACACCGCTCAGTTATAGCATGGCAATGCTCCCTGACAGAAACCCCAAAGTAGAGTTAAACTTCCCGGTCTCCCTGTCACACTGCACGACCCTGCGAAGGCACAAGTGACTGACATGGCTATCCAGATTCCGTCTTGCCCGAGCCCCTTTTTCCCGTCGCCTTCCTCTCTCGTCTGGCCATGGGAGTGTATGGCTTTGTTGTCTTGGTGTCTACCTGTTTGACTGATACAGGCCAAAGCCTAAATTATTAGAAACCGTGGATCCCTCCCACCTCTTCTAGTAAATAATCCCCATCTCTGGCTCTCCACTCAGAAACAGGAGTGAAGACAACTTCTCCCCGGTTGGGAAGTAGTCCAGAAAAATAACTACAGAGACTAAGGCATTTTTTTAAAATAATTCAAATTGACATAGCTAGCTTGAAACTTGGTCAATTTTCATGAATAAACAACCGTAAAGGATGTCATATGAAAGCCATTTCCGTCTCAGGAGCAGCTGCGCCCTCCACCCTCCTCTTAAGACTACTATCCGAGGTGAGCTTGGCTATGAAGTGGTTGCAGGGCCTTGAAGCACTCAGGGCCTTGTGAAGACCACAGGTTCCTTCCCCCCTGGAAAATGCACCCAGTAAGAAACTCAGCGGAGGGTTTCACTGTCCCTAGACCCCTGCAGCTCTGATGCGCATAGCTGAGGACTGGGTAACAGGCTGTTATCCTGCGGATGGTTGGATTTGTGAGAGTTCCCAGTCTTTGGCACTAGTAATGCGACCTCATTTTTTTTTAAATTTCTTTAGTTTCTTCATTTTTCTTTATCTCTATATTGTGGTCCTTTTGAAATTAAAAATATTACTTTAAAACACCAGAAAACATACTTACACTTCTGAAATACCAGGTATACAAGTGGTTATTTCCTCTCATATTTTAAAACAGACTCAATGTTTATTACATTTATTAGAAAGTAAGAAAAAAACTTTATTCACTTAGAAAGATTTGTATCATAAACAGTTAACCAAAAAACAAACTTGGCATCAAAATACTAATTGCCCCATTTTAATTTGTGTAAATTTGAGACAGCTGCCGTTTATGGAAATACGCTGCTTTTCAAGTTTCAGCACGCCCCATAAGACGGTTTCCCCATTTTATCTCACTGGGCCCCTTAACCTCTCCGATTCATGGCTACATTTATGGGTTCCCTACCAAGACAGACGGGGGAAGAAATGGGCTAGAAAACACAGAGAAAGTGTCTGGCATATTAATGGAGCACGGTGAAAGGGAACAAAAGGCCGCTCAAGGTGGGAAGATGGGGCCCGGGAGGAGATGCTTAACCAATGGTGACTTTTTGGGGCGTTGTCCTTAAGTTTGAGGAGATAAAATCCTGAAACTAAATGAACACTTGAATATTGCATTGCACGTCCATATCCAAAAACTTATGTCTAAGCATGCCATCTCCAAGACAAAGCTTAGTCCGAAGTTTAAAATGGAGTTTCCCTTATAAAAGTCTGGCCTCCATGCAGATAAAGGATCCAGCGGCAGGAAGGAGCAGGAGAAATTATGTGTTGATTCTTACCCTTACTTCCAACTCTCGGCAACCCTAGCTATTATTAAGCCTTGCTTCTAAGCGGATCTCAAGCTGCCAGGAACCTAGGATAACCTTGGACTCCTAGTCCTCCTGCCCCCAGCCTGCTGGGGTTCCTGGCTGCACCACCTCCCTTGGTTTTATCCAGTTCCAGAGATCGGATCCAGGGTTTTTGTACATGCTACGCGGGTACTCTACCACTGGACCTTTCCCAGGCACCTCCTAATTTTTTTTTTATGATTAGGCAGAGATGTGTTACATTTGCTCATGCTGCATTTGCTAACTGTGTAAACATGTGCTGTATTTGTGTTAGTTGAATAAAATTTACCTGGGCTCAGAGAGACTGGGTTAGCAACTGGTTGACGTGAAGTAGCAGGGAGGAGCTTACCGTGGGTTTTGTTTGTTTGTTTGTTTTTTGTTTTTAGGGGTTGTGTGGAAGGGAGTGGCTTCTGGGGACATCAGCAAAGACAGAAAGTTAGCCAGTTGTTATTTTAACTCTCCGTGTTCACAGGTTTTCACCCTAGCCTTTGAATCTCACATTTTATTAGAATGATAGACATTTAATTAGAGCTACCTTTAGCAGCAGCAACAGAGCCTTTGTCTGAGGGAGCAGAATCCCCCCCAGCACCTGTAATCATAGTAAAACAGCAATTTTATGGATATATATTGCTATATTTAAGAATTATACTTTTTTATATTATATGATAACATTTCTCCTTTCCCTTCCGTCTTTCCAAATTCTCCCACAACCCCTCCCCAACTCAAATTCATGACCTCGTTTTTTTTTCGAATGTTATTGCATGGATCTATGTGTATGTTTATACATATATATTCCTAAATATAACCTGTTCAATCCAAAGAATGTTCCTTGTACACATGTGGTCAGGACTGACCATCTGACACTCGACAACCAATTGGCATACTCTTCACGGGAAGATCATCTCTCCAGCTCAATGTTCTGTGTACAGTTAAGGCCTTGTGGACTTTTCCCATCCAGGCTGGCATGTCGACAGGATCTTGTTCAGAGCACATGTGAACAGACATGTTGGTGAGACTTTATGGGGGTCTCTTCAGTTAAATTTAATAGTTACTGGGATTCTAAATTCCTGCTGTTTTTGCTAAAGAAGATGGAAGCACACCTTAAGGGCTTAAATACAAATTGTTTAGTTTCTGTCACTTCATCCAGCATGTTTCCAAAATTTTGGTATGGTCTCTTCTCTGGTTTACAATTTCCGAAATCTCAGTTAATTATGTCAACCAAACATAGGCAGTAGAATCCAAGAGTCTTGTGACTTAAAAACCTGCATTCTTAAAGCACTGAATAATTTCTTTTTTTTGAAATCAGCTTCTCTCTATATTTTTCTTAGGCAGCTACTTTCTTTTTGTTTGTTCTTGTGTTTTTTATGCTTGTATTTCTCTACTTAGCACCTTACCTTTTACTCATCCTTCTCGATTTTATGACTTTTCTTCCCTGCATGTTACTGCGTTTGTTGAACTATTTCCTAGTTGCTATGGATCACAGGATTATTTTATTTTCCAAATTAGGCCACAAAGCACAAAGAACTTTTTGTAACTACAGTCTGTAAGCTGGGACAGTCTTGGAGAGATAGGAAGATGCAATATAAGTGTAATAAAGAAAAGGCAAAAGTTATTTTCATTCCTTGGCCAGGCATGTTCTAGTTGTATGACCCGAGAAGGAGTCACTCAACTGCTCATGGCCACATTTTTTGTTGTTGTTGTTCAGTTGAAGCATTAATGTCAGTATCAAAATTGTACATTAGTAAGTGAATGAGTTTTTGATTTATTTTACTAAGGATGGCAGAAATGGAGAGAAGATTCCAAGTAGATTATTCCATTGCCTATCCCCCATTCCTGGTCAAGCACTCTCCTCGTCCCACCTCCAATCCCCATCCTTTCCCCCCTCCTATGCCCCTTTCCCCTCCTTTTCCTCTTCCCTGTTCTTTATTGAGGCATGTGTTCTAATCTCTTCCTTCTTACACTGCATTTTCCGACTGCCCATCTAAGCAAATAAATTTGCAGACTTTTTTTTTTTTAAGGAATGGTATCAATAATGCTGAAGTGGTAATTCAATTCTCACTTATTTTTAGCTGCCTTGTTGCTAGTCCTCTCTTGGAAAATATTGACAAGAGTTTTTGGGAACTCAGCAACCTTTAATCAAAGTACATTGACTCAAGGAAGTGTTCATTGGCCCACGTGAGCTTTAGGAAATTGCTGGACTAAAGGGTCATATGTCTCAACAAACCAGATTCCTGAATAGTGTTTTGGTAGCTTATATGTGACTTTGGTAGAAATACAATAGGTACACCTTACTAAAAGCACAAGCCTAATGTAATGTTTATAGAGCTCAAATTTGCAGCTCTTACATGGGAACAATGGTATGTATATACACAAATAAGCAAAGGGACAACTCTTGCTGTCTACGGCCAGCTGAAAGTCTCAGATGACTAAGCAAGTAAATAGATAATAAACATTTGTACAATTTTGATACACAGGTGGCAAGTTCTGTTAAACCTTCAGCTTTTTCTAAAGTGATTCTTAAAGTCTTGGCATGCCATTTGAATGGATTTTCATGAAGGACCCCCAGTTAGAGTTTTATTTTTTAATCTATTCCATGGTCTTCAAGTTGAAGACAGGGTTTACACCTATACTGAAGATAATTTTGTATGTTAGTTCGCATCTATTTAACCAATTTCCTGACTATAAAAGGAGTAGAAAGAATAAATTATGTCTTCCCAGTGTGTTTTGACATTTACACCTGTAACGTCAGCCAGAAGTTGTTGACAAAATCCAATACTACAGTAGTAAGAAAAACAAGGAAGCTGAAACTAGAATAAAAATGGCCATTCTTAATGGTATCCAAATGTCTGCAATCATTACTTCTAGGGGTGTATGACGAGTTTACACAGAAACAGTGACTCTTCCTAACAATTTAAAATTAAGAAGACATTTTCCCTATTTATTTACATCAACAGTCAAGGCTAGTGTACTATGGAGTCTAATATTATAGAATTGGCTCTAGTGGGTCATTCACAATTTGTTGAAGAATAGAAAGCACACGAGATGGAGAAATAAATTTAAAATCTCAGAGAGACCTGCGGTATCGCACAGAAGTGACACAGCAGCTTCCACCTGCTTCCAAGAGCTACTTGCAGATTTTCTCACTGACTCTTCAAAATTTCATGTATTTGAAATTACTATGTCTTCAAGGGGCATGCATTCCATGGTTCCAAGATTAATAGAACAAACCAGGAAGTTAGTCCTTTGAAGAGAAGGTCAGGAACAAACATTAAGCACTACGTATTGATGATGGCGGTAATATTAAGGGAAACAAACTTCTCTCTCTCTTTCTTTCTTTGTTTGTTTATGGAAGCTTGCTCTGTATTTCTTGCCCTTAAATATATATACGTATATATTATTAAAATCCAAGCATAACTAGTATGAATATTACATTGTAATTCTTTACAAGTATATCCTTCATATGGGGTAGAAGGAAACATCACATTCTATCATTGAACTTCAAGAAAATCATAAAAAAACAAGTAACTTTATGAACAATTCTTGAAAGATGGTTAAATCTTCAGAATATTAGATATCAGTGTTGCAATTCCCAGGCTAACTCATGATTTTTTTTAAGGTTTAAGATACTAAATATCATTCTACTACTATGGTGTTTTGGAACTGTGATGGTCATCAAATTATAAAAATACAGCCATGTATTAGAGGTAATATAGAATAAAATGAAATTTTCATTAATTCCTTATTTGTCTCTAGCATAGAATAATTCCTTCAAACAACAACAACAAAAACAAAATCAAAATGCCAAGAATTAAGGCTAACACAAGTAAGACTTCATAAAACTAAGAAGCTTCTTCACAGTGAGAAAAACAATCAATTGGATAATGGAGGAAGTACACAGAATAGCATAGAATTTTTTCCAGCTATACCTTTGATAGAAGATTAATATCCAGAATATATAAAGAACTCAAAAATCAAACAAACAAACAGAAAGCCCCTATACCCTACTCAACACAATGGACCTGGTATCTGACCAGTGAATTCTCAAAAGAAGAAAAAATAGCTAAGAAACATCTCAAAAATTGTTCTTCAATCTTAACCACTAGGAAAACACAAAACAGAACAATTTTGAGATTTCATTAAATTCAAAAGTTTCAACATTTATCAATTTCAAAATTTCAACAACCTTGAAATCACCAAAACAACCATCAACAAATGTTGTAGTGGGTGTGGAAAAGATGCACTTACTCACTGTCGGTGGCATTTCAAAGCAGAACAACTTCACGGAAATCAGTGTGCAGAATCCAGAGACAACAACACAACAACAGCAAACTAAAGATAAATCCGCCATATGCCCCAGCTATCCCTAAACGTCCTTTAACTGAGAAATAGTAAAAATGCAGTAATATACACTATGGAATACTATTCGGCTGTAAAGAAATCAGGTGAATGGATGGGATGAGAGAAGATTCTACTGAGTGAGATAACCCAGACCTCAAAAGACAAACATCATATATTCCCTCTTATCTTAGCATCCTAGCCCCCAAGTTTCAGATCTGAGTAATCCAGAATTGAGAAAAGTAAAAAGGGACCTTTGTGGAGATGGGAGAATACAATCTGAATGGGAAACATGAAAGTTCTCTAATTAGGGAGAGGGAGGGTGGTGAATACAGGAGGAGAGAAGAGGGCAAAATAACACTTAGTGTAACTGAAAAGGCCACAAAGAATCATCTAAAACCTGTACACCTTAAAATAACTATAATTCATATAAGTCAGTGTGTGTGTTATATAAATAGTTTAATATCCATAGTTTAGTTCAACATAGTTTAACTAGCAGTTTTGTATAAACACAATATTAAGTAAAATTTTCCTATATGGGCTGGCAATGCTACCCCCAAGAATCATAGACTATGTTACAAAATCCCCAACACCAGGCACAAGAAACTTTGAGTAGTTGTTCAGTTTTGTTCAAGAAACATTAAAATATTACTGCTTTTGCATTGCTGACACAGGACCCAGAGGCTTCCCAAATCAGTCTGACATGAAAGTCTTCTCCTTGGGGACTGGCCGTCATAGTGCCAGAATACGCCATGCAAGCTATCAAAGCAGAGAAGAGGCCTACAGTCTTACCCTACTAGGGTGACTATAAAACATAGCAGAGCGTGATAATTCTAAAGATGCAGTAGTGGCACACATACGTTAGTAGTAAACAACGGCTCTTAAGATCTGCTCAACAGGGGAGAAATTATGCCTGTGCTAGAAACTTTGCCAATTTCCCAGTGTTAGTGAAGTCATGGATCATGGAGGAAAACTTACAACCACCATTTACTAAACCAGCATATCCCTAACTGCACTCTGTTAGTCCTTATGCTCACAGATAAGTATAGTTGTCACCCGGACCAAGGAAATGTCTCTTTACAACCGATAGAGACCATTAGAGAAAACCACAACCAATCAACATGCAGAGTTGTGAAGCTTAGTCTTAATGGATGTATCTACAAATCAACCTAAGGCTCAGAGAACACTGAGAGATGAGGTAGAAAGATTATATGAGCCAAAGGATCAGGAAGTTTGCTGTGAGACTGTCTCCCTGTAATGTCAGAAGCTATACCTATACATAGTCTTACCAACATGACTGCCCAAACACAAGCTCAATAAGAATGGCAGTAATGGCATGATAACATAAACTGGGGAAGTTAATAATGTCTCAGCCTGGACAAAGAACTGCAATCAACCAAGAAATGCTAAAACAGGAGAAACAGTCTTTCAGTTCTCCAATACCAAATGGCCAGTTCTGAAAACACACATACAAGTAACATTTTCTAGACTGATTAGGTTGTTTTGATGTAGAAATATAAAGTTTTTATGTAGGAATATAAACACAAGCAATAAGTAGTTAGAGAAAACATAGCCATGAATTTGAAAGAGAGCAACAGCAGTGGTACAAGAGAGTTTTTGAAGGGAGAAAAGGGTAGGGAGAAATGATAAATTATATTATAATCTCAAAAATAAAATAATTTATAAAACAAAATGAAGCAAAACAAATATAAAGAAATATATATGTATTTTAGTACTGCTTTGAGAGAAAGAACTTCTCTATATAGTTGAAAAAGATCGTGTGTGTGTGTGTGTGTGTGTGGAGTCCACGTGGAAATGTGCATACCAAAGTATTTCTGTAGAAGTCAGAGGTCATCTCTGTGGAATCGGTTTTCTCCTTCTCCCTTTACATGCCTTCTTGGGATTAGGGTTAGGTTGCCTTAATGCAAGTGTACTTGCTGAGATATCACACTAGCCAAAGAAGTATAGCTTCTAAGTGGTGTGTATGTTGGTCGTACTTCCACAGGAAAGATATAACCTCATAGCTTTCACTCATGCTTGACATGTGAGCAAAATCCAAGTAATATCCATAACACTGCATTATATTGTATAATATACACTTTAGCTCAAATTATTTTTCCTTCATGTATGAAACCAAATGCATAATTGATATTATAATTATATTAAAGGATATTAGAACACTGGCAAGGGCAAACTTTAAAAAAATCTATAAAAGCAAACTAATCATAACCTGTTCTCTAGTGAATTACAATTTGAATAAATACTGGAAGCAGTTTAAAACCATTGGCAGGCCCTTTTAACCAATAATGTAAACATTATTTTAATTTGAAAAAACTAAGAACTTAGATCTTATAAAAATAAAAAATAAGTAAAATAAAGCAACTTCTTTAATAGATTATTATTTTATATTACTTTTAAAAAGGAGAAATAAGGGCTGGAGAGATGGCTCAGAGGTTAAGAGCATTGCCTGCTCTTCCAAAGGTCCTGAGTTCAATTCCCAGCAACCACATGGTGGCTCACAACCATTTGTAATGGGGTCTGGTGCCCTCTTCTGGCCATCAGACATAACACACAGACAAAATGTTGTATACATAATAAATAAATAAATACATAAATATTAAAAAAGGAGAAATAAGTATCCCCTTCATACTTCATATAGAAATACAAAATTCTTTGAGATGTTTTAGGATTCTTTGAAATGTACATTGTATAAAAATGAGTTTAGTATAAAATATATATGCACACAGATAAATGAACATAAACCTCTTAGTTTTATGATCTGGAGCAAAATTGTTATAGTGTTAGAAGAAGGATTTACATGGTTAGAAAAGTTGATTGTAACATAATTTGAACTAAATTCCTTTAGATGGTGTTTCTCACAGAGCTAACGAAGCTAGAAGATTCCATTTCATTTATAGTTTGAACAAAATGTGAACAGCTGTCAATTACACATCACAATTCCACAGGCTCTGAAAATACAACTGCAGATAATCTGCTGAAAGCTGTGTCACCTTCACAGATGTGACAGAAACACACAGGTCCAGTCCAGAACTCAACGAGCTCACAATCGCTTTCCATAGAAATTCAGAACGAGTTGACACACTTAATCAGGCAATTCACATTTATGTTGTGTTGACCCAATTATGAGGAAATTTAGTAAGACATAAAATACATGCCAATTACATTGCCTTTACTCCCTCTGACTAGTAGTTATAACATAAACGATCAATGGCTTACTGAGGTGTTGATTACGCGTAGTCTTGAAACACAAAAGTCTATTAAAATCTCTGATAACAAAGACTTCTCTCCCCTCTCCTCTTTGTTGCATCCCTACCTTTTTCTCTGCCACGTTACAGAAATCTCCAAAAGCTTTGATGCTGGTTTATTGCTGATCAGCATCCCATGATGAAGCATGATTTCATCAAAATTCTATTTATTAGTCTGTGAAGCAACATAGCCTGTTCTGATCTCTAATGCTGTCTACAAAGCACAGGCCCCAGGAAAATACACTATTCACTAACTATCTTAGTTAAAAGAGATCCAGTGATTGCTGAACTTTTTGTGATGAAACATAACATTTAAAAATTCATCTTGATAATTTTTAAAACGTAGGTAGGATTTTTGTATGTATCTGTGTTGTATATGTGTGTGAAGTGTGAATGAGTGTGTTCATCTGTATAAACAAATATGGAAGCCAGAGTTTGTTTGACACTGGATGTCTTCACAATCCTTTATTCATCTTAGCGTTTTAGACAGTCTGTCTCACTTGCTGTGGAATAATCTCTCTGTGCACTGTGACTATATATTAATCTCAGAGGTTAATAAAGAAGCTGACTGGCCAGTAGCTGAACTGGATAAAGTCAGGTATGAGAGCCAAACAGAATGATGGGAAGAAGAAGGGCAGGTTCTGGAGTCATCAGTCAGATGGAGAGGGAGCAGGAGATGAATGTACAGTGGTAATAAATATACTGCCATGTGGCAGAACCTAAATAAGGACTATGGGTTAAACTTAGAATGTAAGAGCTAGTAAGGGCTATTGACTGAGAATTTGTAAGTAATATTAAGCCTCTGAGTGATTATTTGAGAGTGACTGCAGGACAGAAAGACCACACCTATACTCACTGAACCTGGTGCTTGCAGTTCTGTTAGGATGACTGGCAAGTGCGTCTCCAGAATTTGCCCATCTCTGCTCAATAGAGCTGAGAGAGCCACAAAAACCAGATGAACATACAAAAACAGAACAATTCTTTATAGACCTGTGCTACCATGCCTGGCTTTTCCCATGGATGCTGGAGATCCATTCTCATGTCCTCATGTTCATGAAGCCAAGCACTTTAGAGACTGGGACATTTCTTCAGACCCCTAGTTTTTAAATTACAGTGATATATGAGAGGATTTTTACTTTTTAACTGTCCATGACATCCTGAATATGAAAGCAAGTCAAATCATTAAACCAACTTAGAATGACTAAGACTGCAAAAATTTTATAAATTGCACTTTTATTTTATGAACAAGCAAATTATTTAATATTTTCATGTTTATACATGTTCAAAGCACGTATATGTCTTTATTATATGTACATATTAGGTTTGTTATCAACTCAAAGTTAAGTAATTACATGATTATGATTTTGCTACATAAAAATATGGGCAATATATTCTGGAAAAAATGTAGAAAAGTTAGGCAGACTTTAAGGCTCCATTTTTTTCACTATTCTAAAATGACATTAAGAGACTCACCCGTTCAGAGCCCCTCACTTTCACAATGAGCCAATCTCATTATTAGGCATTCAGAACAAAGTTCCTCCCATTTTTATTGGCTATAGTTCCAAGGACTGTATAGAAAATCTCATGGCTGTGCTCATGGGAGTCATGCTAAATGACAGGATATCAGATTGGGTAGCAATGAACAAAATGAATCAACAAAATGAAATGAGCAACTATATAAACCAGACAAAAATGAAGCAAAAGCGGAACAATGAATACGAAGAAATTTCAATTGTCTATAAATTTTAGAGAAGACGGTGGGTTGTTCCATGAGCATGTCCACAGAAGCTGAGCTCCTTCCTCATCAACAACACTTGTTTATTTGTATAGTGATGACTTCTAAACACCCTCCCTCTTACAGCTTCCTAACTCAAGGAAGTGCATGGATACCTTATATCTAAATGATGAACTGTAGGCTGTAATTATGAGAACACAGCATCTGAAAGCAAAGGTGCAACTCTTTAAAAGCTGGTCAGTTATCGTCATCTGACACAACTAGAGTCACCTGGGAAGAAGTATCTTCATTGAGGAACTGTCTCCATCAGAAGGGTCTGTGGCCATGTCTACAGCATATTTACTAATTAACTTTGGGAGGCCCAGCTTCCCCGAGAGGACAGTGCCATTCCTACATTAGTTGGCCTGGGCTTCATAAGGAGAGTGGCTGAGCAAGCCAATGGGAGCAGCCAGTGAGCAGCATTCCTTCACCATCTCTGCTTCAGTTCCTGTGTTCAGGTTTCTCCTTGAATTTTTATGTCATCTCCCTTGTTGATGGACTGTAACCTCTAAGACAAACAGACACTTACTTTTCCCAAGTTGATTATGGGGAGTGTTTTATGATAGCAATAGAAACCAAACTAGCCTTGTCCCTTCCCATCTCAGCCTCATCCACTCCTATCCTCATCGCATCCCTTTTCATCTCAACCTCATTCCTTCGCGTCCTCAATCTCATCCCTTTCCATCTCAAACCTCATTCCTTCGCGTCCTCAATCTCATCCCTTCTCATCTCAAACCTCATTCCTTCGCGTCCTCAATCTCATCCCTTTCCATCTCAGCCTCAGCCCTTCCCACTCTCTACCTCATTACTCCTATTCTTGAGCTGAAATTTTCCTAGAAATTTCTGCCCATTTTTGATTCACTTATTTGCTTTCTGACCTGAAAGGGAAAGTTATGATACATAAAGCAAAGAATAAGCTATTGAAAGTGGAATAAGAGCAGAAGAGATAATAAGATGGGGCCTGTCAAACATGGTCACCTCTGAACCTGGCTGACTTTTTCTGCCAAGTTAAGAAGCCTGCTACCTTAATTACTTGAGATATATTGTCATATTTTAATTCTTATTTCAGTTGATAGCAGTGATGGAAACCATGCATCAAAAAGATTTTAGAGTCAGTGGATTTTAACAGAAAATTCTACCAGTGAGCTCATTCAGAGATAGTCAAGTCACCTCCTCCATATGCCAGCATGGACTAAAAGCCTCCTCTACCAGGTTCAATATAATCAGGAGCACAGAGGTTCAATATAAACAGTGGCACATGTCTGTTCCCTGGTCGACACTTCTTCCAGATTACTGTTTTGGTGGCAGAGGGCCATTGAGTTAAGGAAAACTCCTAAAGTTCTTTAAACTGCTAGATCAGAGGTGGGAGGAGACAGAAGAGCAGGTGAGGATCAAAGTGAGAGAAAACAAACAAACAAAAAAGCCGTTTTAGATTTTGTGAGTTCAAGACAAGATAAAATTCACGTCTGGAATGTTGTTCTTATTTGCATTCCTAAATTTCAAGGGAAGGATTTCATTCTCAAAGATTCCTATTGTTCAAAGAAACAATTACCAAGGAAAAAATTCATAGGTAAAGCTGGCCCTTTGAGTGATAGGGTGATACTATTTAGGAATTTAAAATGAAATGAAATAAACTTAAATTTATGAAGCATGAGCAACAGCAACAACAAAAAAGGGAATCTAGAGGGAAGGGCAGAACACAGGCAAGGGAAATGATTTCCTATCTGACGCATAGGCTGCCGTGCTAGTCTAGTCAAAATCCATTTTGGAAAACTGCACAAAGTGCCAACTATTTCCTCCAGATGCAGTGAATGACCTAAGTATGCACCTGCTATTCAGCTCATAGAGAACATCATGGCCCTCAGCAACCTCTTGATCACGATTTGCATTTTTCTAGTGACAGTGTATTAAGGTCTTGTAAAAATAACTCTCTCAGCAAGAGCATCAATTTTTATTCAGCAGAATGCACAAGCAGAAGAAATAGCTACTGCTTGATATAAGAGTCAAATCACATATTCAACATAATTGTATGATCAAGCATATAAAATGTGACGCAAGTCCCCAAGTATCTTTTGCCATTATGAAATCCAATACATAGAGGAAGGACCTTGTTAAATCTCAGATGATTGCACTGTGTGTCACAGAGTTGTGAATCTATACCCAACCTTTTCCTAGAATGGAAACAGTTTAGCCAGGAAATTCCAGTTGTACCATTGATCTTTTTTCTCCACCCCAGAAGCCTCTGAAATACTAGCACTGTGTTATATTACATTTGATATTTTCGTACATCCCACCTTTTTATAGCATGGAGGGAAAACATAAAGTAAGAAAGCATAAAGATGATTGGTTGGTTCAATTCTTGCTCTTTGTTATTAGAATATTTAAAATTTTGATAGGCATTTTTCTAAAATGTTCCCCATTATTGCTCTCCTGGGAGCTCAAAAGACTGTGTTTACTGCCTTGGTTTCTTACAGAAGTAGGCTGAACAAGAAATCCAATGTCAAAAACCAGATCAAGAAGGACAAAGTGACTTGACTTTATGTCTTTCCATTGCTTTCTTTCTGAAAATTTTCATTCTGTTTGCCCTTTTGAAATAAGTCGGCATGTGAGACTTTCTAGCTATGAAATGTCCATGCTTACAGAATCTCTTCAAACCTGCCATTCAAAATGTGGCCTCCTTTCTTATCCCCATGAAAATCACATTTCTTAGGTTTTAGTCTTCTCAGTATCGCTGGCTTTTCTCATACTGCCTTTGACTTATGCTTTGGCTTATTCTCAAAGTGGACATTATAGAATGAAAGGAATGTTTTGCCCCAGGAGTCATGCAGTCATCACAGACTCCCAGCATCCCCCATGGCTGCTTCCCTTGAGGCACTAGGTACCCTGCTCCCTCCACAGCAGGGCAAAGCCTGCCATTCTCACTTACTTTTCTCCACGAGTTGAAGTTTTCAGTACCCACAATGGATCTGGCAGAGTTTACTGGCACAATCCCCACTTTACGAAGGGCCCAGTCTCAGCTGGAAAATGAAGTTGATTCAAACTACGAACATAATTGCCCAATCAAAATCCTTCCAATAATTAAATGCACATGAAAAGTAAGTAGATGTTGACATCTTTTGTGGGAATTCACAATTTTGGATAATTTCCTGGCCTAGTATTGCCAAATATAACTTTGGGTAGGTTTTTTTCCCCTCTTTTTTGTTTCAGAATGGATATCTGAGGAAAGCTATTTAAATAAGGGACATTCATATAGAGTAAAGAATTTAAGACTGGAAATTGGTGCCATAGAGCAATTACAGACAGAAGAAAGGGCCTTATACCATTTTTTACTGACATCTAATAACTCTTCTAACAAGGCAATGAACAAAGAAAACTAAGCTGATGACCATGCAATGTTCATCTGCCAACCAAAGCCCAGTTTGGCTCATGCTGAAGAAGCTGGACAGCACTGTGAGGAACTTAAATCCAGTGTTTGGTGTTCACACGGAAGTCCATTTATAAATACAGTCATTGTATTTGCACGGCCTTCAACACCATTTAGATTGGGCTTGCCTGGGGGATTTGCAAGGTCTTCATCTGTTCCCAGTGCACTTTCTGTAAGTCAGCTCACTCCATCAGCTAACCAATTCCAATCTTTAGGTTCTTATTTATGTTGTATTGTTTGAAGGGTAGAGTGAAGCCTGGAGGATTAAGGTCAGTACATTTAACTGAGGTACAAATTAAACTTTCTAAGCACCTTGAAGGTTGTTTTCCTTGTGCACACACACCAGTCTCTCTCTCCCCCTCTGTCTCTCTCTCTGTCTCTCTGTCTGTCTCTGTCTCTGTCTCTCTGTCTCTGTCTCTGTCTCTGTCTCTCTCTCTCTCTTTCTCTCTCTCTCTCTCTCTCTCACACACA
>NC_022021.1:10903205-10927682 GCF_000317375.1 Microtus ochrogaster
TCTCTCTCTCTCTCTTTCTCTCTCTCTCTCTCTCTCTCACACACACACACACACACACACACACACACACACACACACACACACACAGAGCCAGGATGGTAATGAAGATCATTGCTAACAGCCTGTGTATAGTGAAGAGCAATTGTTTTGCCAACTTGTCCAGTGTTTTTCTGGAGCGGAGAAGCTGGCTGTGTAGACATTTTTTCAGGGCAATAAACTGCTTTGCAACTGAAATATAAATTTACTTCACTGCCCAGATAAAGAAAGCAAAAGAAAAATGATATTTTAAAAAAGAAAATAGGGCATCCACAAAACCAACTTTTAATGCCTTACTATTTTGCTGTGGGTAAGTTGCAGCAGAGGCCAAACATCAAGAAAATACCTTGTGATTTTCCACTTGACAATGAATTCAAGTGCTGACAAGGCTCTATAATAGCTGTTTTCTCAAAAATGGACAGAGCGTTTCCTTACTTCATATCCCGAGACGTATTAACTTTACCATACCCACTGCTTTATGTATGACATTAAAACCATGGCCTCACGTATGCTTGCTCTGGGTTCTAACGCTGGAGCATGCATTTATTGCCAGCCATTCTTTAGTGAATTCAATACAGAAAGCAGTGAATGTGGGCACTGATGAGCGCATGAAAGGAAACAAATCAAGAGAGTCATTTCTGTTTTTTGTATAGTGTTTCCTGAAGACTCTTATGATAAGATTCAGTTCCAACACTGGGGTATCAGGAGATGCTGTGAACCCTTAGTCAATGTGGCTCAGTAGGATTTAAACATTTTTTATTATATTTGCTATTTATTTATTTGTGTGTGGTGTATATGTGTGGAGTGTGTATGTGTGTGTGTGGTGTTGTGTGTGAGTGTGTGTATGTGTTATGTGTGTGTTATGTTGTAGGCAGAGGCTGCTCATTTGTTTCCCGGTCACCCAGACCCGAAGTAATCACACAAAGCTATATTAATTACAACACTGCTTGGCCAATAGCTTAAGCTTCTTATTAGCTAACTCATACATCTTAAGTTAACCCATTTCTATTATTTTATATTTTACCATAAGGCTTGTATTTTACCGGTAAGGTTCCGGGGCATCTGTCTCCTTCAGCAGCTACATGGCATCTCCCTGACTGTCTTTTTTCTTCCTCTATCTTCTGTCCTGTCATAGGCTAAGGCATCTTTATTCATTAACCAATAAAAGGAACACTTATACAGAAGGACTTCCAACACCAGTATGTGTGTTGTATATTTGTGTATTGTGTGTGTGTGTGTGTGTGTGTGTAAAGGTGAGAGGAAACCTTGCAGGGGTGATTTCTTTCTACTTTAAGGAGCTACAGATCAAACTCCAGATTTCAATGTTGGTGGCAAGTGCATCTTTCTGCTGGTCCCTCTCACCAGTCCCCAGTGGAAGGGATCTAGCTCATCCTGTTCCTGCTTTCTGCCTTGTGATAGTAACTGAGATCGAATGCATGTTCTCTGTTGTTTCCATCTGCTGCTCTCACTGAAGGTCCAAAGTCGTGCTGCTGAGCAGTTCCAACAGCTCCAAAACAGCAGCATCTGAGTGAGGCTTCTGAAAACTTTTGTTTGCAGAGTGAAAGCAGAATAATTATTAGAAGCTTTCCACTAAAATTCTTAAGCCTCAGGACAGATGATGTCAGTCAAATTGTTCATTTCCCCAGCTCTGCTTTTAATCCAGCCATATTTTTTCTCTTGGAAGATTTCTTTGGATATCTATCATTGACCTAAAACTTACAAAAGCCTTGCTTACTGACTTTCCTGCATTCACTGCTAAAGGAAACTTTTATTTTACTAATAGAAAGAAGAAGGGCAGGACATAAGTTTGGGAAGTTTGGGAAAAATGTACACAGGTCAAATCTAAAATTATTTTTAAATTTTATTTTATGTGGATAGAGGTTTTGTGTGTGTGTGTGTGTGTGTGTGTGTGTGTGTGTGTGTGTGTACCATTTGCATGTGTGATTCTGCCACTGGGGGTCATAATGAGGTGTCAGGGACCCTGGAAGGTATAGATGATTGCGAGACACTATGTGGATGCTGGGAACTCAACCCAGGTCCTCTGGAAGAACAGCTAGTGCTTTTCACCACTGAACCTTCTCTTCAACCTCTAAATAATTCTTTTTATAAATTAATTATGTCATATATTTTATTGTTGTAATGTGAAGCTGACTAGTAAGTTCACAAAACACATTAAGTAAATTTGGTTAATTTAACACCAAATACACACACTTCAGTATTTTTCCCCAGTGGGCTTTTATAAGGAATTTTACACTCATTTGTGATATGTATACATTTCTGTCTTAAAAGAAAGAGGTAGGAGCTAGAATACTGGGTCAGGAAGTGAGGGTGCCTGCTGCTCTTCTGGAAGACATGACCTATTCGCAGCACTCACTCAAGGATGTTCGCTCTTGCCTTGAACACCAGTCCTGAGGAATCCAAAACTTTTGCCCGGCACTATTGCCTAGAACGCCAGTCCCGAGGGATCCAGTGCCTTCACCTGGCACTATTGCCTAGAACGCCAGTTCCGAGAGATCCAGTGCCTTCACCTGGAACAATTGCCTGGAACACCAGTCCCGAGGAATCCAACACCTTTGCCTGTCAGTATTGCCTGGAACACCAGTCCGGAGGGATCCAGCGCCTTTGCCTGGCACTATTGCCTGGAACACCAGTCCCGAGGAATCCAACACCTTTGCCTGTCAGTATTGCCTGGAACACCAGTCCGGAGGGATCCAACACCTTTGCCTGGCACTATTGCCTGGAACACCAGTCCGGAGGGATCCAACACCTCGCCTGGCCTCCTAGGCACCAGACATACCTTCGCATTCACTCACATAAATGAATAAAAACAAATCTTTAAAAATTAAGGTAAGAAATTCTACAAAATTTAAAAATGCTCAACTGATATTCATTCTTTCTTGGCCTCAAAATTAAAGCACAAATGTCATTTCACATTGCAGCATTATTAGGAGATTGTTTTTCTCAAAGAGATTTTTTTTTCTCTAAGACCACCCAGGAATTTGTCTAATTGGGGAAGCAATCTTTAATTTATTTAAGTGGGAAAGATCAATGGGACACGCTCCTTGGTTTAGGACACTTTCATATCACTTTGTGTTGTAGGTAACTGAAGATAGTTTTAAATTCTCAAAATAGTATGGTCTTTCTTTTCTGTCTATATAACGCTCTAAGAGGAGGAAAAAAACTAAAATCTCTGATACTTTTTCCAGAAATTCTCTTTCATAATCTAAGCTTTGAAAACTCCAAAGGAAAACAAATGAGCCACCCAAGGAGATCACAGATGCCGGAGACACAGGTGTAGAAGCAGGGCTTTTGTAGTGTGATGCATTTCTGGGTTAGGGAAAGTAGACACTAGTCAAAGTGGAACATCCAAACAGTGGAATTCTCACCAGCTCATAGAAGAAACACCTGTTAATAGTAACTAAAAGCCCATATTAAAAATGACTGAGAAACTGTAGAGTTGGTAGAAAATCATGTAAATTATTCTTAGAACCTTTAGCTTTGTGCTTGTATGTTTCACTGTAATCTTTTGTAATTTATTAATACAAGCATTTATTATACTTTTATTTTATTTTATTATACTTTTCAAAAAAGGCCTTTAATATTTTTGCCTCCTGACTTATGATATTGCGTATCCCCTATCATTTACTCTTTAGAGAAAAAAATGAATATTAGTGATGAAATTGGAAACAATTTATGTAAGGATTCATAAAATGCATTAAACATAGTCCTCAAATACTGTTAAGACTGCACTATTAAAATGTAACATATTTTAATTATTACAACTGTGTTATAAACAGGTACAATTCATTTTAGAGACTATATAACTGAAGAACGGTAAATCTATAAAAATAAAATCAAGCCGGGCGGTGGTGGCGCATGCCTTTAATCCCAGCACTCAGGAGGCAGAGGCAGGCGGATCTCTGTAAGTTCGAGACCAGCCTGGTCTACAGTGCTAGTTCCAGGACAGGTTCCAAAGCCACAGAGAAACCCTGTCTCGAAAAACCAATAAATAAATAAATAAATAAATAAATAAATAAATAAAATCATGCAGGGTTTGCTTCTGACCAAGATTGTCAATAAGAAATCCTGCTGCTCAGAACAGCTTCTGAGAGCATGGAGAGAAATTTTTAAACCCAGTGGCTCTTAAGATATTGACTACCAAGCAAAGGAAAAACTACATTTGAACTGACACATAATAGGTGAAGCCTGTGATAACCAAAATGCTGCCCAAACAGGGTTGCCATGCAGACAAGGAAGGGAAACCATCTGAGAGTTGTCTAGTAATTAGTGTCAAGTGGATGATTAAGGGATCTGGAAACTTAGGGCTGCGACTGACTATACGGCAGAGCAACTGAGATGAGAGACATGGGACAGAGGTACCAGAGAGAATGGGGTCTTTACAGATGTCGCCCTGAGATGCTCTGATCGGGACTGAGCAGGGCTGTATATGAACCATTTACCCCATGTCTCGGGAGCGAATCATCCTGGAGGATTTGGCTTCAAAGCCCTGCATCAGCACCCGTGTCCAGCAGGCACAAAATAAGCATTGTGACTCCAACACTGCAGTGCTTTAGATACTGCTACTCAGCATTAATACTAAAGTTAAACGCAACTCTGGTGCCATCTATCATAAACAGAAAAAAAAGACCACAAAATTTAACCTTTTTGTGACTTAACAAAATTTTTTGAATATTCTCAGTAATATTTGTAGAAATAAAGATTCAGTACCAAACACTGCAAAATTCACAATCTATTGCAATGGGGTGAAGGCTCCTAGGTGAATAATCAGGAAAATGGAGAAATTAAGGGAAGCTAATCAATGGACTGTTTCAGAAATGTCACAGAAATAGGAGATAAGATCATTAAAATCACATTATGTCTATTTTACCAATGTAGACAGGAGAGAAATTACTGAAGATGTGAGCAAGAAGCATATAATAGACATTTACAAAGGACCTAGATAAAATATTTAAATATGAGAATTACATTTTCTGAGACGAAAATTTTTCCTGAGATTAATCTCAAGTTACAACCTCAGAATAAAAGATTGATGAAGTGGAAACTTTCAAGAGAAACAAAAATTGGACTCCAGAATACAAAGAAAAGAGGAGAGCTCAGCTGTGAGACACTGCAAGTGGCAAATATCTGTGTAATTGGCCCTTAGAGGAAAAGAGCAGGGAGGGAGAAGAGATGTTTTGAAGAAGTAATGGATAAAATAATCAACACTGAGGAAAAACATAAACACATATATTCAAGGAGCTTAGGGGAATCACACAGACTGAACATAAGGAAATTTAACTGAATAACATAACTGAATCTGTCTAAAAAAAAACTCTGAAGAGAAAAATAGTAAAGAAGATGCAATATTTATAAAGGAACAAAGATACAGGCAGATTTCTTGCATGAAACAAAACAAATACGATTGGGGTGGGTTTTAAACCACCGACAGAAAAGAAAAGAACTGTCAACCTAGAATTCTTCAGCAGGAACATAAACAATCCATTCAAAACAAAGGCCATTGGAAGATGCTGTCAGGGATGCAAAATGATCATTCTATGGCTGACACTTTAGTAGATGTTGTAGATGTTTTTAAATGGTCCTTGTATAATAAAATAGTGTTAATGGTAACGTGGACTAATAGAAGGAATGATGACTCCTGGATATAGTAACTACAGGGGTCAAGTCTTTTGTCTTTTTTTTTTAATATTTATTTATTTATTATGCATACAATATTCTGTCTGTGTGCCTGTCTGAAGGCCAGAAGAGGGCACCAGACCTCTTTACAGATGGTTGTGAGCCACCATGTGGTTGCTGGGAATTGAACTCAGGACCTTTGGAAGAACAGGCAATGCTCTTAACCTCTGAGCCATCTCTCCAGCCCCTCGGAAGTCTTTTGTCTTATGCAAAACTTTAAAAAGGTAATCAATACATTCCCACAATGTATCAATGTATGGTGGTGTTTATAATACATTTATAAATCTCACGATATCTACATAGTGAAGCCAAATCCATTTCATCATAAGATTCTTATGGTTTACATGAAGTGGCAATATACTGTCTGAATGCCCACTGTGAGTTGCATGCTGTAAGTCCAAACATTACTAGTTACACTATGGAATAATGTTGAGGAAATAATATATCAAAAGAAAAAGAATGGCCTTTTACATGGTTCTCAGGGTTGTTCCAAAGAAAGACTGAAACTATCAGGCTGAAGGAGTGAAGAGCACAAATGCCCAGGAGGAACTGCAGATTCAGGACCAACCGTTGCAATACATACATTAAATGTAAAATGTCCAAAAGTGCCAGTAAAAGTGCAGAGACTGTCACACTGAACACAGAGTAAGGGCTAAGCAAGGTGTTTTCTAAAAGACAATCTATGTAAAATTTAAAAGACATAAGTAAATAACATGTAATCATATGGGAAAACATATCATATTAAAAAAGAATTTTCAGAAAGCTAGAGAGGTTATAGAAAAACCAAACAGTAGATGTGAGAGCAAAAATTATGAGAAGTGCATAATTTCATTATGACAAGGAGGTATGTATGCAGGGCAGTATTATAATGTGTATTTCTAATAACTGAAGTCCAGAAAATGTGAGTTCTGCAAGTTACTTTCCTTAATTAACATATGTGGAGCAGTCTAGACGTACTGATAAAAATATATGAAATTTTCAATATATTATGGACCATAAAATTGAGTCATTAAAAGAATTTCAAGCATTCAAAATGTATTCACTGATTACAGAATTGTGTTTAAGATAAATAAAAAAATATGTACTTAGAATACTGAAATTTGGAGGACTTAAAGAATAAAATTTTCAATAACTCCAACAGCAAAGAAGAGCTTTAAAGAGTCATTTAATTTTTTGAACTGTGTGAACATGAACAGACCATGGAGAGAGAGAGAGAGAGAGAGAGAGAGAGAGAGAGAGAGAGAGAATAAAAAAGAAAACACAAATGCCAAAAATTCTGGGATGCAGTGAAACAGCACTTACTGAACAAGATGGAGCCCTAAACTAGGAGAGATGAAAAGATGCTAATCAATGGTTCCAAAATCAAGATAAGTAAAAAAAAATGATAGGAGTGAAAAATCAATGCATTCTAATAACAGTTCTATGGAAGGCCAGTCAACAAATCTCTCTCCATACTCTTTCAATGACAGATAAAGGATACTAATATGTATGAATGATGTAAGAGCTCCACCCTATCAATATAAAACAGTAAATGAATATCATGTATATTCTAGATTCTAAAAAACACAATGACTTAAGTAAATGGTCAAATTTCTTTAAATATATGAAAAATGCAGAAACTCACACAAAAATTAGATCACCAATTTTTCACTGTATTATTAAAGAAATGTGATTTATAGCTAGAAACATTCCACTATAACGGGGCGTCATGCCTGTACAGCTTCACCAATGATTGAGAGCTAATATTTAAAGAAGAAATAATGTCAATGTTACAGAAACTGTCCTAGAAAACTAAAACAGGAGGGCAGGGGTATATTTCTGCATTCATTCTGGGAAGCCAGTATTGCCATAACATAAGCAAGACAAAATCACAACAAAGGCCTTTTACAGATGAGCTATTCCACATGGTAGGGGGAGGGATTGAGAATTTGAGAATTTAAAAAAACAATCTGACACGTACATATTTGGCACATGCCACTGTCTTCCCATTGCTGGGATTAGTGTATTCCACCACTCCCAGCTGAGAGCTCACTCTTCTTGATCACATTAGTTCAAAAAGGAAGGCCTATCATGATGTAGGCGGTCTCTTCTGTGGGCGGTAGACCAGATAAAGAAAACTGGAGATAAAATCTGTTTTTTTGCCTGTTCTTCTTCCTGTCTTACCACCAATTCCATCCACTCTGCCGCTGCCACTACCACCAGTGTTGTCGCCCGTGCAGCATTCTTTCACTGCTATGACAACATAGCTTCTTTAGGATCCCCAGAACACACAGAAAACAAAATTCCAGGCATGTTTGGGCTTGTTTGTTGTCCCAGCATGGGAAAATAGAATAGTAGATGCTTGGGTTTGCTGGACATCCAGCTTAGCCCCAAATAATTTTATGGCTCCCTAGTAAAGATACCAGAGGCTGACCTCTGGCTCCTACATACATGTGTGTACATATGAACTCACCTGAATATGCACCTGTAGGAAAACAAAACACACCATACTCACGTACTCCTGGAATGTGCACAAGTGTAGGTGTCTTATTTAGAATGTTATTATTTCAGGACAACATCTTATTCATGTCTCATCCTTATCCATGCATTATTTCCCCAGTACAGGCAAAGGGGTAGAGAGAGGGTAAAATTAATATTTGTAAGTAATGGGTCATAAAATACAGGGGTAGGATGGGGATGGGAATAGAAGAGATCAGATGGCTGTGGGACAGATGGAGGGAGAGAGTACTGAGAGAGACAACTGGAATTAAAGGACATTTACGGAGGATGTAGAAACTGGGTGCAGTAAAAATTCCCTGGAATCTACAAGAATGACCTTAGCAAAGTCACCTAGTAACGGGGGAAACAGAGGCTGAACTGGCCATCTTCTACAACCAGGCGAGAACAGCATATGCCTGGGTTTGCTGGACAGCCAGCCTAGTCTCGGAATAATGTTTATGGCTCCCCGGTAAAGAAGGAAGGCCTGTCATCGCGTGGGAGCCACCTTCTGTGGGTGGTAGGCTAGATGAAGGTTATCTTCTATAACAGCAGTGGGACTGGAACATCAACTTACTCATAAAACCTTTGATCTATAATCTGTCCTGCCTGCAAGACAGGACAATTGATTGAGCTGGGCAATCATGGTGCAGATCTTATGGGAGTAGCTAACCAGTGACTGGTCTAACTGCTTGAGGCCCATATTTGATACTGCTGAATGGCCAGGAACCAGAGGCAAGCTCAGAGACCCAGGATAGAATAAAACAGGACTGGCGAAACAAACAAACAAACAAATAAAACAAATAAAAGTCAATGAAATGATTTCTAATGATATCCCGCTATTCCCATTGATTGGTGCCTAGCCCAGTTGTCATCAGAGAGGCTTCCTCTGGCATCTCAAGGGAGCAAAGACAAAGGCCCACAGCCAAACACTAGGCAAAGCCAGGGGAACTTCCCAAAAGAAGGGGAGGAAGGACTGTAAGAACCAGAAGGGTAGAGGACACTATGAGAACACGATCTACAGAATGAACTAACCAGAGCTCATAGGAGCTCACAGAGACTGAAGCAGCAATCAGGGAACCTGCATGGATCTGATCTAGGTTCTCTGTGTATACCTTAAGTTGTGTAGCTTAGTGTTCTTGTGAAACTCCCAATAGTGGGAATGGTGGAGGTGGGTCTGACTCTTTTGCCTGATTTTTGGGACCCATTTCCTCCTACTGGGTTGCCTTGTCCAGAGTTGATATGAGGGTTTGTGCCTAGTCTTATTGCATCTTGTTTGGTCAAATTCAGTGGAGGTCTGCTCTCTTTAATTGAAGGGAAACAGAGGAGGTGTGGATGGGGAGGGGACAGGGGAGGACCTGGGAAACAAACTGCATTCAGGATTAAGGATATATATATATATATATATATATATATATATATATATATATATATATATATATATATATATATATATATATATATATAATCACTTGGAGTTTTTCTTTTGGTTTTAAAGTTCCTAAGTTCAAATTCTGTTCCAGTGTTTTGAAACCAATACTAGGAGTACAAGTTAAAAGGCTTAGAAGCCAGCTAAAACAAGGTGATCTACAATGTTTCCAACAATAACCAAAGTTAGAGGGAAAACACCACAGCATTTTGTATTCATAAATCTATTGTTAAACTGAGGAGTAGATACAATGTATCTATGCATTGTGAATGTAGCACCGTGGGGTTTAGCTGGAATGAACAGATGGAATTTAGGATACTGAATCCTGAGGAAGATGCCCCATTAGACTGCAGGTGTTGACGCAGGTCAGTCTGCACACACCCATGACACCTGACCCGGGACATTTCCCCAGTGAGAGACGCTGGACCTGATGATACACTCCTTTGATTTCTCCAATTCTAATCTCCAGCCTTCGATTTAGAACTCCCAAAGAGCATAGAGCAATAAACAACCTCATAATAAAAATTTCATAAGAATTCATCACTGGAGAAGTGTGTTTCCATAGGGGACTGCAGTACAAGATGAATAGAACAACCTAAAATAATATAGAGAGCATGAAACATCAAGAAAGCCCCAGGGAGGATGGGACTCACTGAAGCTGGATCCCAGCTAGAGGCCCTGGAGGAAGAGCTCTAGTTCATCCCTCTCATCCTGGCAGGAGCCCAGTGTCCTGAGGATGATGGAGTGGGAAGGATTCTTCTGGGGAGCGTGGGTGAGGGTACAGTCGGGACGAGACAGGCGTTCTGAGAGTCGAATTCTTGGAGCCTTCAAGAGGAATGTGCTTTTGCCTCAGCTCCCAATGTTTATCTGTTAGTGACTCAAATAGGACAGTGTGAAAGATCCCATGACAAAAATCAACTGTGGCCAAGGGGATGACTGGGCAGCTAGAGACTAGCCAGGTAAGCCTGCACTCTTTCATGATAGCTCAGAAGCCATGAAAAAGTGGAAAGAGTTGGTAACAGTTGTATAGCTCAGTCTTTTGTGGAGCCCCTAGCAGTGGGACCAGGATCCGTCCCTGATACATGAGCTGGCTTTCTGGAACCTATTCTCCATGGTGGAATACCAAGCTCGGCCTTGATACAGTGGGGAGGAGCTTGGTCGTACCTCAACTTGATATGACTTCCATGGGAGGCCTTACCCTTTCTGAGGAGTGGGAGGGGTAGAAAGGAGGTGGAGGTAAGGAATGGGAGGAGAGGAGGGAGGGGAAATTGGAGTCGGTATGTAAAATAAATTTTAAAATTAATTTAAAAAAAAACCCAGAAAACTGAAGAAAAGAAAAAGAGTGGAGGAAAAAGCAACCCCACAAAGTTTGTTGTCTGACTTCCACATGCACACTGTGGTACCTGCGAGGCAGAGGCAGGCGGATCTCTGTGAGTTTGTAGGCCAGCCTGGTCTACAAGAGTTAGTTGCAGGATAGGCTTCAAAGCTACAGAGAAACCCTGTCTCGAAAAAAAAAAAAAAGAAAAAAAAAAGCCAGAAGCAGAGAGAGCGGGAAGAGGGCTGTAACCCACACATGTCTCCATCCAGGACCTTCTCAGAGCAAGGCTCCCTGACATCTGACACCTGCGGCCTTGAAGACTCTGGTTCGAGAAAAAGCTGGTTTATCAGGCAAGTTTTATTTAGGATACAGCCATACCAACACACTGATTTTTTTTCCCTTTATTAAGGTGGAAAGAAAAGCAAATTTTCTAAGTAATGATTTTTTGCTACTCATTTTGTCTGGAGCCTTTCTCTATTGGGACAATTTGGTGGCATCTTTTTTGTCAGCAGCTGTTCTCTCCCATGCCTGAGTGCTGGCTTCTCAGGGCTTGGTGATTATTTTATTTAGATTTGTAATTCTTCAGCCTGTGACATTTGGAAAATCATAGCCTATTATTTCTTAAAAACTGTCTCTGCCTGCCTACAGAATGGGAAAAGATGTTCACCAACTCCATATTTGGCTGTTCTCCAAAGTAAGTAAAGAACTCAGGAAACTAAACATAAAAAAAATAATCCAATTAAGAACTGGTTTCCAAACAGAATGCTCAACGGAGAAATCTCAAAAGGCCGAGATGCACCTAAAGGAATGTTCAACATTCTTAGCCATCAGGGAGAGGCAAATCAAACTTTCGCTGAGATTCCTTATCACACCTGACAGATGGCTAAGATCAAAACCACCAGCTTCTGCTGGAGAGGATGTGGAGCAAGGGGTACCCTCCTCCACTGCTGGTGAGAATGTAAACTTGTACAGCCACTCTGGAAATCAATATGGTAGTTTCTCAGAAAATTGGAACTCAATCTACCTCAAGGAGCAGCTGTACCACTCTTGGGATTATACCCAAAGGATGCTCAATCATGCCACAAGAATCCTTGTTTTACTATGTTCATAGCAGTGTTATTGTAATAGACAGAATCTGGAAGCAACCTAGATGCCCTCACCTAAAGAATGTGTAATAGAAATAATGTGGTACATTTACATGATGAAGTATTACTTGACTGTTTAAAACAATGACATCAAGGACTTTTAAGGAAAATGGATGAAACTAGAAAAAAATATCATCCTGAGTAAGGTAATCCAGACCCAGAGACAAGCATGGTATGCACTCACTCATAAGTGGATATTACTGTGAAGTAAAGGACACCCAAGCTAAATCCACAGTACAAAAGTGACTAGTTAACAAGATGGCCCCAAGGGGGATGCATGGATTTCCCTGGGAAGGAGAAATAAAAGAGATCCTCTAGGTAGACGGGGAATGAGAGACAAGTGATTGAGATTATGATCCTACTTTTAACTTGTGTATCAATAAAATGCTGTCGGTGACAGATTTTGTTTCTGTTTCTTTTTGTTTCAAAAGTGTTATCTTGGCTTAGGAAATGAATCAGGGCTGGCTAAAGGAAAAAAAAGAGCTCAAATTTGCTATTACTGAGTTTACAAAACTTACGGTAAAATTCAAATCTCCTAAAAATTCATACAACTACAAATAAATTCACTTGTATATAAATTCATACAGTACAGAATAACTTTTAATCCAATTATTATCTTAAAAATGATAAAGAACGATTTTCAGATGAACTCAGAAAACATTTGAGCTACTTACTTAGTGTTCTCTTGTTACTGTAGTTTGTGGCATTTGGGAAGAGAGTAAATTTATACCAAGATATAAATGGTTTGTTGTACTGGGAAATCCCTACAATTACCACAAGGTGGCAGCAAAACAGCAGACTATTTAACAGGAGAGACTCTTTTTCCAGATACTGTGTGTAGTTAGAATATTTGAGTTTATACCTCCTGTACTTTATATATTTTATGCATTTATTATTTTCTATTTAAAATGATTATTTTGTCTTATAATTCTGTCTGACGTGCAAAAGCAGGAAATGTGGGTGCTAATTCACATTCAAGGTCCATGACACCATAGTTAAACATAGTTATGTCTTAACATGTCTCAGTTTGATAATTTTATTTATATCACTTCTTTGTTTTTTGAAAAAGTCTATTGTGGTATAGTCCAGGATGACATTGAGCTGATGATCTTCCTGCTTCATCAGTCTGGATGCAGGGATAATAACACAGGCTACCCTGCCCAGCCATTTTGTTCTTGCAATAGAATAATCTCACTAGTAAAAGTAAAGTTAGCTTTTGGGACTGGTTATGTTAGCACCAGGTTAGAATGTGTGATGATTTTACCCACAGAAACATGACACACACACACGCACACGCATGCACACACACGCAACACACACATATACACACACAGCACACTCACACGTGACGGTACTCACACACACACGAAAAACAAATGCATCCAATAACTCCGTTCATTGTCCGTTGGAAGGACAGTGTTCAGAAACATCATGAAAGAGTTCTAGTGTGGTAAGTTCTAGTAGCAGTAAGACTCAATGGAGGGAGGATGCCGGTTTTAGCCAGGAAAAACAGTCAATCGATCAATCAGTCAGTCAATCAATATTACGTTAATAATTGTTTAATTAGTCATTGTAGTTTATCTGGCAATTCTGTTGTGATGAAAGAACTAGAAAAAAAAAGGTACAAGTTGTTGGGAAGACAAGAGAAACTGAGCATTTTGGAGTCTAAATTTGACTTAGAATTTAGAAGTCTTGAAAGCCCAGGAACTGGTGAATGGTTGGCTAAGTGTCCTTGGCCTATGCTCCACCCTGTGGGCAACTCATTCATATGTCAGGGTAAACACTGTGGGTATGGTTAATCAAAAGCTCTGGTGAATTACCGTCTGCGCCACACATGGATTGCTGACTTTTAAACAACAGCAGGAACAACATATATTTAAAGTTAACTAAGTATTGCATGAAATTGAATAAATAGCTACAATTCAGGCATTTGGGGGTCTTATTTGGGGTTACCATTATGAAGATCTGTCATTAGGGCATCAGGGCTTGGAAATGCCATTTTAATTTCATTTAATTCAACAAACGTGTGTGGCATCTTCTCTGTGCAGAGGGTTGATGGGGACTGTGACGTGCCGGCATTGATGGAATGCTGCTATTGCTCAACTCAGTGAACATTTACAGTGGATAACACAGGCTAAGATAACATACCCAGCTGAGGATGTGGGCGAGCGGTGGTATGCTTGCCTCGTATGCACGGGACCATGGGCTTAAACCTAGCATCTAAAAAACATAAAGCACTCTTCATGGCCAAACCCTCTGCTAGCAGCTTTTTCCTGGGTTTTTGCTTTGGTCGACCTTCTTTCTTTCCCTCGCACCCTGAACTTGCCCTCTGTCCTTCTTCTAGATGGGTTTTAATTAATAGTTCAATGTGAGAGGTTCAAAAAATCTCCGTTTCCAGCCTGACTCCTCCCTTGTTAATTCTGTTTGCCTGGCCCCGGAGGACATTCTGAAGCTACACTCACTGTTTTCTTCCGGGATATTTCATTGTTCCTACGTTCCCAGCCTGAATCACTAGCATCCCTTCTCCTATGGCCAAGGACCCTTGAATCTTTCTCACTGTCCTAGAAACCCCTCCCCGCCATCAGTGCACCATCTACTGCAAGGGCCTCTGAACTGATTCTCCGCTTCCAGGATAGCTGTCAGTGTTTGTTGGTTTTTCTTTGTTCTTCTGTTCGGTTTTTGTTTTAATGGCAAAGAAATATCCCTACTTTTACGTAAATTTAGAAATTTATTGAAATAATTTTAAAATTATTTATATGAATAATTTACTGCTATAATAGTTATTTGAATTTGAGAAGAATTTATGAATTTGTGAGCGATGAATAGGAAAAAGACCGATAAGTAAACAGAGCCAGGGAATGGCCTCGGTTTAAGACAGATTGAATTCCTAAGACCCTGGGGATAGCAAAGCTCAAGCCCCATGTTGAATACGCCAGTCGGCACTACAGATTGTCAGGGGTCATATGGCCCACCTCGGTGGATGAGGAAGGTTAGCGATCCTGTCTGGCTGGGTTACAGAAAGAGAAGATGCAGTCTTTCCACATCAGCCTTAGCAAGCTGATGGTGAGCGCCCCTTAGCGTGCAGGCTCAGAATCACATCTCACAGGAACACCAAACTGCAGGGATATAATCTAGCAAGTCATTAAGGAAAAAAAAAAAATCTGTAACTCCAAGTGCAGGGGACCTGACGCCATCTTCTGGCCTCTTCAGGCACTGCACAAGCATGCAGCCTTTAGGCGTGCAGGCAAAATTCATACACATAAACTTTAAAACTGTTTGTAAATTAATCTGAGATACATAACAAAATATGAGTGACATTTTGCCTAATGTTAACCCTAAACCAGAAGAAATGCAAAGGAATGACTTTTGTTAGTGTTAATTTTGTAAAGTCAAGGCAGATTTTCCTGTTATTTTTCCTTTTGCAAAGTTTGTTTCATACACAAAAAGAATACACTCAGTAACCATGTCAACCACTTTCTAAATCTATTGTACCTAAGCATATAAACAAGCAGATTTGTATGGTACGATGTCAGCTTTGACCCAATTTCTCAACACGATGGCTGCTACTTCTGTGTGCATTCCTCCCTCTCTTCTTCCAGCTCCATGACTCTGTGGACTTAACCTTGCTACCTAGAAGTGGGCCTATGGGTTGGCATTAGAGGCCCAAACAGTAGCACACAAATCTCTGCCTTGCTCTGTCTCACCCTAAGCCACAACAGAAGCTCTGGAATGAAGTACACAAGGGTTAATGACAAAGTGAGCAGAGACACTCAGCAGGAAGGGCTTTGGTGGCCCGGGGGAGGGGGGGTAGAGTGGACACATTTTCTGCTCAAATTGCTGAGAGATGTAGAAAAGCAGGTTGAGCAGGCTCAACTCAAAAGATCCAGTGGTCAGCAGGAGCAGTGGTCCTTTGAGGCCTTGCAAAAAGGCCTGGAGGAAGGACAGGCTCCAAAGCCACAGAGAAACCCTGTCTCGAAAAACAAAAAAAAAAAAAAAAAGGCCTGGAGGAAACCCTCCTAAGGGGCACGGACAGCTGAGAGGTTGAAGACTCTAAAATTACCCCCTTTGGGGCAAGCATGAATGGCTCCAGATGTTTCGAATTCTTTTACTCAAAACAAAACATTTACTTTAAGAGATAAAGGGCTTGACATGTAAATGCTTGAGCAGAACTCAATCACACTTAGGTGTAGTTAAGAAGCTAAGAACCCAGGAAAAACAGCTGATCCCCGAGAGTCGGAGGATGGGAGCATCAGCCTCAGTTTAAGGTATACAAAGGGCTTGGCAGTTTGGGTGCCTGCAAACGGAGGACACGTAAGGATGGGGGAAGGTGAGTGCCACCTCCTTGGCAGATTGGAGCTGCCCTGTCCTCTACACTAACTTGGGGATGCCTGGCACTAACTACTGTGTGGTAGCTAGCACAAGGCTTTCCTGGTGCTAATAGTAGGCACTAAACCTTCCTTGCTCAGTCTGAATTTTAGCTGTAACTAGCAGACAGCAAGGGAACACAAATTCAAGTTTGCTTTTCCTGTTCATCTGAACAATGTATCATCAGAGTCATAGGCCTGCTAGGGTTTGGGGGCATCAGAGATGTCTTCTTAGGCCTAACTATGCTCACGCCACCAAGAAACACAGCCTTTATCACCTTAGCTAGTCAAAATGGCAATGGCTTGTAAAGATACAGCTTCAAAATTGCCCCCATACCCAAAGAAGATCCTAGAACTTTGGAGCTGTTTCTATCTCTCAGAGTATGCTGCAGGATTCTGTAATGCTTTTTAGGGCCAGTACCATCCATTTTGACGTTATTATTTTAAAATGAGTTTTCCTAATAGGACGCAGGTTACAGACCACAGTGCTGCTACAAAGCTCAGAAGGTTCTGCTGACTGAATGCAGGGATCCTTAAAAGGGGAGAGCCTCAAAGCTTAAAGTAAAAGTCAGAACAAGAAAGAATCATCCAGTATGAAGACTGAGATCCAAGATCATTCGTAAGGTTGTAGAAATGCTTCACTTTGATTGGAGTTTTCAGAAATCAGAATATAGCAACTCACCAAGTAAAGCTGAATTTGCTTTGGAATTTTTGAGTTGAAAGACAAAAGGGAAATCTCTGTTCCCACAAGGGAAGAGAGACAAACCTCTACTACTCTATTTTTATTCCGTGGGCGTTTGATTTTGCTTTATAAAGAGTCTCCTAGTCTTGGATAATGTGCTTGCTGATCGTGTGCAAGCCAGGCCCTGGGTTTAGTTCCCAGTGTCATAAATAGACAAAAGCAAATAGATCTTCCAAGAGGTGGGGTGACATTTGACTTTCAAAATAATATTAAAATGCTTGGCTGTTTTTTTTTTTCAGAAACAAAGCTAAGAACCTTAATTTCCAAAATCACTTTCCTGATCCTCATGAGAGGGCAGAGATGTGACATGGCATTTTGACCACACAACCACACTCTGCTCACACACACACCACTGCAGAGAGATACCCAAGTTCCTCACAGGATTGAGTCTGTTAGCATCTCTCAGTCACCAGAACACTTCTGAACTCTGTAACTGTTTGTCATCCATAGCGTAATGTCTACTTTTAGGGCAGCTGAGTTTCAGGCAGCCCCACACCGGCACTCATACTGAGTAAATACAGAACTTTTTTCTGTCGCATGGATGGCCAGATAAATCACTGATGTATTTTTTTTTTTTTTATGATGGGCAATGTCCCATTGCTGGCAAGAATAAAGACAATACACTTCACTTTACATGAGAGATGGCGCTGATCACCTCTGTTCAACCGAGACTCCAATTTGGTGACAATTCACGAAAGAAGACTTGCTGAATGACCATCGTTTAGTCACCACGTGGGTCCCAGTTTCATAAAAGGACAAACAAGAAGCCAGTGGCCAGAATTCCTAAAAAGGCGGGTTCTTACTTCACAGCAGCAGGCTGGACTTAGATGCTCAGCAGGTGAGAAATTAATCAGGTTTTTCTCACTGAGCCATTGGACATTCCAACTGGAATTTCACATCTCGTCTTAATTAAAACCCATCTACTCAACATTGCTGCCATCAAGTCATACATCTCGTAAGAAACTCATGGGAGTAATAATTCATATATCTATGAGAGGAAAAGTGTTTTGAAACAGTCCAGCAATACCCTACTGTCCCTGTCACACAGCAGTTCTGCATGTAAGCATGCTTGCCTAGGAAGACATTTCTGGCATATGAACATCACGGAAACAAAGTCTATGCTTTCAAATTCCATATGGGCAACAGGAATAAATTATAAAGTTGTTCTTTATACTAATTATTGGCGTTTAAGAACATCTTAGAAAATAGACCTCATACCTAAAAGCAATTTTGGATATTTTTGTCCACCTGTTTAAAAACATAAAGAACATTCAGGAAATGCAGCCATGTCTATCTGTTAGTCCTGTAAGCTAGCAGTTTCTTATCCAGACAGATGCAGCAACAACAAACTATACAGAAATGTGCTTCTCGCTGAAAAACTAATTCAGGAAAGGGCTCTTCCAACCTTTCTTTGAACTGTGTAATGATATCTCTTTGAATAAAAAGTGACTTGTGTAATTAAACTACCTCCCCCAAAAGGCAGAATGTTGACAGCAGATTAACCCATGAAGAATAAAGTGATTTTAAATGTGACCACTGGGGATTCAATACACTCTTTAGTGAAGTCTTGATTTTTAATATAACAATTACATTTACTTAAATTTTTATTCTTAGCACCCACTCCATGGTCTGTCATTTAGTGAAGGGTAAAATGTATCAACCAAACAAACTGGCCAATTTTTATGTGATTGGCCCCCAAACCAGTGAAGTTTTAGAGGCTGGGAAGAAAGCTTCTATACAAATCCACTAGGTGGCGATCAGGGACCGTGGGTCTCACTAAACTACAGTCCCTGGGATTCATAGCGTAAATGAAGAGCTGTGTTATTAATTTTTACCATCGTGCCCCCTCTCCGCTAATATTTGTTTAATCAGCTGTTTCGACTAATCCTCCTCAAACACTATTGATTAAAATCTCTAGCATAGGCCATATTTCTGTTTTGCCTTACTTCCCCTAACGTTCTGTTACCTTTTGAGTGGCAGGGTAAGTAAATTTAAACGACATGGACGAAGTGATGTGGTTAGTAATAATGACTACAGGTAGTCAAGAAATTAATTGGAAGCAACAGAAGGCTAGGATGTAAAAATCATTTCCAAAGTATCCCTTGGCTGCTACTGGAATTTTAATTGATGGGATACCATTAATCCTCAAACTGTAATCTGGAAAAAATAAAATATGTCTGGGGTAAAAAGAGATGAAAACTGGTATTTTCCAAAGGAAGTTATTTCCTGAGTATGGTCCGTGTTCATCTTTTCAGAGATGAAGCGCAAAGACAGTCCAAACGTCTTCCTCAGGAGCCAGGAAATATCGTTACTCCACGCCCAGAACAGTAAAAGAGGCGACTGTTCAGACCATCTACCATAGGCATTTTTCTGTATACCCTGAACGTATTTATACTGGATGTGTTACTCACTCCCAAAGGAAGGAAAACGAACTGAAACCGCTAGGGACATAATGACTCGATTCTTTTCAGTGAAGGTTTCTTCAGAGCTTCTAAATTAGTGTCAGTCATTCCTCTCAGAGACAGTACCTTGCTGGAAATAAATGGCTCGCTTCATAAGAACACGGTGTTCCCCTCTCATAGACCGCCCAGGCCCACTGAGTACTCCTGTTTGGATACTGGCCTCTGGCTACATTCCTCCCAAGGTCCAGTGGTCTTTTAAGGTTGCTGGCTTTTTTCTAATCTCTCAATCTGCTCTCAGAAAATTTTATTTATTTATTTTCTATTTTTAAGCAATGTACAGTTTAACCAAAGAGGTCACAAAAAAGAAAAAAATAGAATAATTTTATCAATTTGTTTAAACTATTCATATCTATATCTGTATTCATATAAAGCTAAAGACTAAAACTTAACAGTCAGGTGTCCTTTGAAAAACATTCTGTCTTATTAAATAAGATGAAAAAGACTCTCATTCAAATAAATAAATGACTCCACATATTTTTATTAGATAATAGTTCTACTTTATATCATTAAAATGTAAATGCCACTGGAATGTGTATAAAGTTACAAAAAACTTTGGACACTGAAGTAATCAAATAGAAATGGTTACCAGAAACTACATTTGGAATGAATAAATACTACATTTATTAGGAAATTAATTCACAGACTTTATTTCTTCATAACCATTGGGTTCTAAACAGCCAGCCAGTATGTTTTATTTTATGACATCACACTGGACCACTTACGGGAACATTTTTCCACCCTCAGAGTTCCCAAATGTACTGGCTACTTTGTGTACTTTTCCAGTGATAAATGAAAATAAAACAACTTATTTTCAGCCCAGTAGACTGTATCATGTGAGCACAACAGGCATATTCAATTGAGGAGAACAACTTAATCTAGCCCCAGGAGTCCAGGCTTGCTTTCTTAGTGAGTAGCTTCAATGTGCAAACAACTCTCAAGTAACTTTAGCAAGCGCTCTTATGAGCTACTACTTGAAATGTCTTTTTGTTCATTGACATCATTCTCTCTATGAAATGAATAGTAATTATCTATTCTTAATTTTACATTTACCCAGAGAGACCTAGGCTCAACATGATGTTTGGAAGGTTGTTAGTCTAACAGGCATTACCTATGACTGAAGTAACTTTCTTTTCCACATAAACCTATATATTCCCCAAGACAGAAGTCATAAATCTGGGGTGGACATTCCTTCTCCACACTGGAAGCTCTTCTTCCACTCTGTATTAACCCGTTTCTCATCACAGATGCTATGGAACCGCTTGTTGAAATACAGATGGAAAAGTCACCACTTGGAACCACATGCCTCTCAGATTAATGGCAGCAGTAGCAAAAACTAGAAAAACTTGAGTTAGTTCTTTCTCCACATCTATCCTGAACCTGTTTATTGCAATGATATTTTATCTGACAATAAACTTCAAAAAGTGGAGTGTTAAATCAAAACTGAAGAAAATAATAAAATTTGTTTACTATGTACGTACGTTATATACACAATGTTCTGAAATATTTAAGGCACCAAGATATTTACGAAAGAGGGGGGAAAAAGAAACCCACCAAACAGAAATGCTGCAAGTTTTACCTTGTCCTGAAATGCGGCGCAGAGGCGTTGGAGTCCCACTTACTCGGGAGTCAGAGATGAACTGAGGCTACCGCTTCTCCTGACCTTAAGTTTGTCTCCGGGCGAGTGTGGTGTGGGTGTGTGCGTCCGAGCGCGTTTGTGCAGAATGTCTCTTTGTGGTGCTGGATGGCAGAGGTCCTGATCCGGGGGTGAAGGAGGCACTCCTCACCAAGAGCAGAAGAAAAGCGGCAAAGCGTCACCGGGAGAGTTCTCCTCCCAGATCCTCTAATTACAGCCTAACACGCTCTCCATGCAAACTTCAGGGGGAAGGGAGGGGCAGCCCTGTGCCCAGACCTTGTAAAACAGCAGCAGCCTTTTAGATGACTTTCCCTCTGCTCAGATCCGGACGAGTCAATTGGGGAGTTCAGGAAAAGCAGCAGGCCCAACCACAAGCCCCCACCCACACCACACCTCCAGCTCCCCTCTGCTCTGGGCTCTGTCCACAGGAGATGCTGTGTGGGATCTGTGGGATAAACTGGAGCCTTGGCTGACGCCCTACACAATTGTCACCTTGTTGTTTTAGTCTCTTCTTAAAAGGAAAACCCAGGGGTGGGAGAGGTCTTGCAGACAAGTAAGGTAACAGTACACCAAACTTCTAAACTTTTACTCAAATTGCTTTTTCTGCCCAGATTGTTGGTTACGGGACTCAGTATCAGTATTGGACCAATTCTTTCTTAAACCCTAACTGCTATTGTATCCTCGGATGATAGTGCCTAAGAACCTGAGTTTATTTATAGAGTGAGGAATGCAAGGGGGAGTCTGGTGGGTGGGGTTGGGTTATAGATCCACACTCAGGATTAGAACCAGATGTCACAGGCGCGCGCGCGCGTGCACACACACACACACACACACACACACACACACACACACACACACTTAAAATAACTACTGGGGAAGATGCTGGGACACGCGGGAAAACGCCTCTTGAACAAATAGGCATTTATTTATAACTCAGGGGGTGGGTATATAGGTCCGTTGATTCATTCCCGCCTTGAGTAACCAAGGGGTTTGGAGAGGAAATGGCTTCATATTTCAATAACAGAGACACCTTTGATTGGGCCTAGGAAAAGAGGAAAGAAGAAAGAAACACACGGCAGGAAGCAAAGGGCTGTTGAATCAGCCAAGGAGAGAACTGGTCTGGCATCAGGGCTGAGGACAAGCAAACAAGCCCTAGGGCCCACAGGCGGGGAGGAGGAGAGAGCCACCGCCTGAGAGCCCGGTGCAAAGCGGTGGGCGCGGGCCCTGGGCTGCATCCTCTGCATCCCGGGGTACTCCGGGTAGTCCGTAGTCCCCTGCCGCAGCTCACCCACTGTGGGGGGCCACAGCTGGGGAGGGGACCAGGAGCAGTGGTGGCAGGGACCAGAAGAAAGACTGGAGACTCTGTGCAGATAGATGAGTTAATGAGGTGTAGACTGGAAAGAAGGTGATGAGGGACTCCGGGTGGGGTAGATGACTGGGGGAGAAGAGCTAGTGGTGGCAGATGCTGAATATCGGAGTCCCTTGGCTAGCAGAGAGCGGCGCTATTGTCTTAGAGATAGAGCGTAAATGGCGCAGCACGGTCACTGCTTGCTCCAGGACTTCAGAGGGAGTCAGGGAAAGCGGTGGCGGCGGGGTTATCGTGGGGCAGATCCTTCCCGCCTTTTTTCGAGCTGTCTCAGACTTCTTGCCTCTAGGAGTGCCCCAACCCCCTCCCTGCCTGCCACTGGATCTTTGGGGATTTGAGTGCCTGTTGGAAAGATTCTGTTTGTTTATTTATTTCTCTATTTTATTTTTATTTTGTAAAGACGAACCATATCTCTCCAAGAGAAGACAGTTAAAATTGAAATAAAGCATTTTAAAGTGAAACCTTTATTCAACAGGCAGCCAGACACCTTTCTTGCATCCCCAAATCTGGGCAAAGTGTTTGTCTTCATTTTGTTCTGTTTCTTCACGCCAGAACAGGCTACAAGTTTTGCAGTTTTATGTCAATCATTTGGTGGCTCCCTAGACAGCTGATATTTAAGGTCCCACATTAACTGCCAATAAAAATAAGGCACACCTCTGCTCTTCAGCTGAGAAGAATCTGTATGCAATTTTGTTGAAAACGTTGAGGGTGGTAGGTATTTTAGAAAGCACCCTCCAGGTGGGAAAGCTGATGGTGGTGAGTGGCCAGGAAATTGTATGAAGACAGTTTAAGTGCAACCCTCTTTCCTTCAGTTTCAAAATGTAATTTCATGCAGTTGCCTGGGAAGTGTATCAGATCGGATGGCTCTGGATGGCCCTTGTGCCTGTATACGTCCACTTATTCCAAAAGAGTATTAGGCCAATTTAATTCATTCTGGTCTTATCACACACGACAGTTTGATTTGCAAATTAGTCACACCGTAATGCGTTACACTAGAATTTATTTATTTATTTATATATTTATTCTTTTAATCATTTCAGGTATGACCTCGTCACTTGAGATAGGTTTTCAGAAACAAGGGCCTCTTACCTCTGAGATTTTCAGAAAGGAGGGCCACAAGCCACCGTGTCCATCCTTCCCCATTCCTGTCCAGCCTCCACTTTCCAGTTGGTTGCTTGGTAACTAGTCTTTATTGTAAGGACCCTAGCTATTTCACCATGAATATTAACCTTTTGAAGAGTGTGTGTTCTAAAGTGTGGTTCAGGATCGATTGGATTGATATTATATACAATTCCAATGGGTCGAGTAATTTGCTTGTTTACTTTCTCACTCTAAAAGAGTGCGTGTGTATGTGTGTGTGTGTGTGTGTATGTGTGTGTGTGTATGTGTGTGTATGTGTGTGTATGCGTGCGTGTGTGTATGTGTGTATGTGTGTGTATGTGTGTGTGTATGTGTGTGTGTGTATGTGTGTGTATGTGTGTGTATGTGTGTGTGTATGTGTGTGTCTATGTGTGTGTATGTGTGTGTGTATGTGTGTGTCTATGTGTGTGTGCGTGTATGTGTGTGTGTATGTGTATGTGTGTGTATGTGTGTGTGTATGTGTGTGTGTATGTGTGTGTGCGTGTATGTGTGTGTGTATGTGTGTGTCTATGTGTGTGTGCGTGTATGTGTGTGTATGTGTATGTGTGTGTATGTGTGTGTATGTGTGTATATGTGTGTATGTGTGTGTGTATGTGTGTGTGTGTATGTGTGTGTGTATGTGTGTGTCTATGTGTGTGTGCGTGTATGTGTGTGTGTATGTGTATGTGTGTGT
>NC_022021.1:10927782-10934682 GCF_000317375.1 Microtus ochrogaster
GTGTGTGTATGTGTGTGTGTATGTGTGTGTATGTGTATGTGTGTGTATGTGTGTGTGTATGTGTGTGTATGTGTATGTGTGTGTATGTGTGTGTGTATGTGTGTGTATGTGTGTGTGCATGTATGTGTTAAATGAATATGCATCAAAAAGATTTATAAAGGTGCACACTATTTAGGTCAACTCTTCAAATTTTGCATTGGAGGACAACCATTAAAAGAAACAGGTTAAAATATCTAAATCAAGCATGTAAATAAATACAGAGCTATTTTCTTCCCTTAAGATATTTTACAGTGGTATAAATTATAAAATTTCGGATGATATTAATATCTTTCCAAGGAAAATATACCAAAAATACTCTTCATTAGAGTCATTCTAATTATTAATTAACAAAATTAATTAAAATGTTTTTATAAAGTGTAACTTTCATTTTTGTTTATCGTAATATAATTTGATTAAGCAGGGAAAACCAGAATATACACTAGAATATTCAACCATTCTTTCCCCCTAATTCATCAACAAAGGAAATTTTTTCTGGCTCTCACCTCATTCGGGTCTGGACGGGTGCACAATATAAACATAGCATTAGCATTTTCAACATTAAAAAATAGAACCTAAAATATCATTAGTCTTTGATATGGAATAAATTCATTCCCAAGCAGAATGTTATTCCTCCTGGCATATTATACTTCCAATAAAATATACATTTATATTCAAATGGAGATGATCTCAATTCATCCCCTCTTGTAATTCCCAAACAGGCTGTTCTCTTATCCACTAGATTCCAGAGAATTGCTTCCCTGTGAACTCTTGTTTCCTGGAATTTTTGCCTTGGGCTAATATTATACCTGGTTGAACATCTGCTAAGATAAAGGTGCAACTTGGCGCACTCTGAGGCACCGGGGGAGAAAAGCCGTTTGACCTTTCTGTCTGAGGGCTCAGAACTTCATTAAAGCACCTCTTGGGATTGCGGGCATAACCATGAGAAAGACATCGTTTGTAATTAAGTCCTTCCCACTGGCTATATTCCTGTTGAACTCAATGATTAAAATACAAATTCAATATTCTAAATGGTCACGAAGCATTTGATAAAAGGTTATTTTACTCTTCGTGCTATGGGGAAGGCCGCTTTCCAAGGGCCCACTTTCTGTGCTCTCATTCAAGAACCGTTCTGCAGACAGACGCTTCAAAAGGGCACACAAAATAATTAGGCAATAAATTGTTCAAATGCTAGGAGCTGCGCTCCTCTAGAAGCTGGTACGTCCAAGTGGATACCACAGCCGTGATAAATATTCTCAGCTCCACTACGTGCCTACATGTGCCCATGCTTGCTTGCTGGCTTGGCTATGCTTTCCCAGGACCACCAATCAAGTTTCCCTTAACTGGCTTCTCTCAGTTTCTTCGGTACAGATCATCAAACCTGTTAATTTATTTTCCCTAAAGACATTATCATGTATCTTGTTATTAAGTATATTTTTCCTACTCACATTAGGCTCCATCTCTTTTTTAAAAATTATATTTAAATTTACATGATAACTAATTAGAGATGGTGAGAATTAATTGGAGATGAAGAGAATCAAAAGCAGAATAAAATGAAACTCAAAAAAGTAGATGCATAGAAATGGGCAAAAATAGAATACCCATTTATTGACATGAATTTCTCTAAATATGAAATACATCTCCCTCCTTTACAGTTCCATGTTATGAATAAGAGCATCCATCCATTTGTGCTACTGTGATGTCTTTTATTTTTATTTTTTATTTTCATACATTGATTTTTTGAATCAAGTGTCATATAAGATCTCCAAGGACACATACTTTATCTCTGCATCTTCACTTTTTTATAGCATTGTAGTTAGAAACTTATCAAAACTGGTTATTGCTGCCATTGGAAGTGGTGGTAATAGAGATTATTTGTATGTAGAAAAGAAAATATGAGTAATAGAGAGTACTGATTTAGTTACTTTAGAGTGTTTTGCATCTAATAGCCAATGCATAAATAATAAATCCTCAAAGTTTGATTAATAATTTTATTATTGTTATTGATCTAATATAATTAAAGGAAACATAATGCATATTTTTCTTCTCTGCTTGGCTGATGAATGGTTGTGTAAATGACAATCAATGAAGATGAACTGCTTGTTCTTTTGAGAAACAAGGTTGAGGTGATTGAGAAAATACTGTTATTATCTTAGAATTACAATATCAGTCACATGAATATTGATTTTTTTCCCCTTGCATCTGTGTAGCTCTTTTAAATTTTAACCAGTAATAACTATAAATAAACGTGGTCCTTTTTGTGTTTTATTTCTGTTCTTTTCTTGTTACCTTCAAAGGAGAGGTTGTCAAGTCTAATTGGGCTGGAGTGATTTATATCTAGTCTTTGAAGGGTAAAGGGAGTGAATTAGCTAATGCATCAAGGTTGGCATAGGGCAAACCTGCCCGGAAAAGCCTGGAGTGTAGAGCTGGGGTTATTTTGTAGTAATGGAAGATGTTTTAGAGCCGTGAGCTAGAAGGAATCATACAAGCTAGTATCAGAAGCCCACAAAGACAAATTTAAAGGAAAGAGCTAGTAAAAGGACCAAGGTCAGGAACAACCTACCAGAAAACTGAAAGATAATAACATAGAAATATTTAGAACAGCTTGTCTTTGATTAAATTTAAGTAAATGTCTGGTTGCTTTGAAATTTTATATATGTTTATGTTAAAGTCGATAGGCACAATGCAATTTTTGTAATATTTCCATAAACAGAGCATTACTTCTGCCTTGACATGATAGTTTAGGGTAAGAATTTGTTAAGGTTTTTAAAGAACAGTTAAGCTTTCTCCTATATATAATAATATACATAATTTTCTGATACCATTTGGTGTTAGAACCATCAGAAAGCTCAATTTATTTTACGGACTGACAAAGCCGAACATTTTAGAAGAGGCCTTTGAATAGTGTGTGCGGAAGTCGTCTCCCAATGCATTTATCTCGAACACTTCTTTTCAGACGAGCCCAGCCTATTGATCCTACTGAGGAATAGGAAACCTGCAATTCTTCCGTTCCACTATCTAGTTATTCTAAGATATAGCTAAATTAAGACACTAAAGGATAAACTCTATCAGCAGCTGAGCAAAAGAACAAGAGGAAATATTTCTCCTTTTGGTCCTAATTACTACTAGTTTCCTTGTGTAAGATGCAATAATTCTTCAGTAGCCCTGACCGAAATGTCAAGTTTGCTGGAGTATTTGCCTGCTGTTATGTTGCTTTTAAGCTTAAGGGCAAGTTAAGTTGGCAAGAACATGAAAATATTGAAGTGATAAAAATTGGTCCATCTCTCAGCTCATACATGTATGTAGAGAATTGTTGAGTAACTTCAGAGTCTGGGACCTTTAGTGTCTCACCAACTGCACTTCTACTATCAGCTCTTCTCCTCAAATAACACTAACAAATTGATGTATAATACTTTTTCAAAATTAAAAGAAGCGAACATGATCTAATTAGCTGTTTTCCTTTGGAGAAAAGTAAATTGAGTCTAGTGAGTAAAGGTTTGTCCTAAAGTCAATCTGTTATTTTGCTTTCAAATCTGTTCATTTCTGTATCTCAACACAGATATGTATTTCTTCTAGAACATAGTCAGCATGAAATTTTTTCTTCTTTTGTGTTCATTATTTGATATCTCTATTGTGGAATCTATTACAATTGGAATCATTATTTTCTTAACTTCTCTGTTTTCTCCATTATGTCAAGGACAAACTGATTATGCCAGTTTGTTTGTGAATCTCCCAATGCTGCTCCCCATTTGCACCTCAAGCACAGTATCTGCACGTGTAAGTGTAAAACAAGATGCTGAATTGACTCTAACCTGAACAGCTGAGGGCATGTGCTAGTGGCAAGAAATTGTAAGGCAGTTTTCAGTTGGGTTTGTTTTTAAACATTTATCTATTACTGTATGTGTCTGTGAGCTCATGTGTATGCAACCTTCTTTGAGTCACAGCACACATGTGAGATCAGAAGGTGTTTTTAGGAAGTCTGTTTTCTTCTTCCATCCTGCAGGCCTAGGGATCGAACTCAGGCTCTCAAGAAGGGTGATGGCAAGCACTTCTCCGTATGGCTCCACCTCCTAGCTCAGCCTTACATTCTTTAGGTTTATCTTCTGTAAGAAAATCAAAAGCAAAGACAGAGAACATACATAAAACAAAAATATAGACACAACAGCATATTTTGATTTGGGACTCAATTTGATTCATTTAGTGTTTCTCAGACCTATTATCTTATTTTGAATCTGTGTTGTTTTGCTTGTCACTTTTCTTCCTCACGAGGGTCGACGTTGGTGTACCTTTAACACGACTTCATTTTTTCTTCGTTCAGAACATAGCACACCTTTCAGCAACACCTTTGTCCAACAGGATCCTAGAGAGCAGAACTCACAAAGCGTGAGCTGTGTTTGATTTTGTGACCTAGATGTTAAAATCTACACTGATTTACTAGACTTGACCTCTGAATGACATGCTTCACTTTTCCAATTAATCAAGCAGTAGAAACTTCTTTGGGTCTGGTTCATAGAATGTACTTGTCTGCTAGACTCCTTGAATATATTTCAATTTCCTAAGTCACTGTGCATGAAGCTTCCTTAAGTAAACAGCACTCCGCATAATGGAACTTTGCACTCCACTTTTAAGGTTTCTGTGATTTTATATCTAGACTCAAATAATAGAGAAATATTTTTGTAGTGCAAACACTCTACTTGATATTATTGTACTATGGTTGTGATTCATTTGTGTACTTCCTCGTGACCATGAGGCTTAGCACACTTTGAACATTTTTTATTGAGCAAGGCTTTAAAGCGAAAAGCCCTCCCCTCATCTAAAGTTTTCATTAAAGAACCCAGAATGTGACATATTGGGTTTGTGTGTGTGTGTTTCCATTTTAATGCTGCCATGTCATTTAGGAAGCTGCCTGTGGAATCCTGTGACCTCCTGATTCATGGCAACAAAGAAAACACAAACAAATACAGGTGTGGGAAAATTTAATATTCTTAAATTCAAAGCATGCTCCAATGAATCTCTTAAGAGGCTAGAGAACTTAGAAGAGGACTAAGCTGTAGCTAAAGTAACACTGTGCATGAGGGGTCCACAGCAGCCTTTTGCAAAGGGATTCTTCGTGCTTAGTGGACCAGTATCCAAGCAGCTTCACCACTGCTAATGCTCTTTGTTCGTGGAGGAATTATTTCCCATTTTGCATTTTTCCTATTAAAATCATGAATTATTGAATGTGGTGTTAAGGTTCATTGCATCCATTTCATCTCATTGTAAAATATGTATGTCATATTGTGATCACCCTCCTAAAAGAGAACTACGGACCTCACTTCCTTCTGTCACATGTCTAAAAATAATTGAGCTTGAAGCGTATTTTGTCACACTAATTTTTCAAAGTTCTGTCTGTCAAAGGACCTTTTTCCTTAGGCGTTAGATAAGAAAGAAGACTCTTAAATAATAAAATACTCAATTTAATGGCCTATAATCTTTCTGTATGGTGGAATTATCAAATGATGGAAATTAATAGGCAATGGTTGTATATTTCTTTTCTCTCTTTTTATTAATATTTTTAAAATTAGACTTCTAGGGGGAGAATAAATTGACACAATCTATTTTTATTGGTTCAACAGGATACGTGTTTTGGTTAAGGTTTAAGTTCTATTTCAAATTGCAGGCAAATTTTACCTTAAACTATTATTTGGGAAGTTACAAATAATTTAAAAACTAGAGGGGCTCGCAGGTGTCCTGGGAGATGTCCCCAGCTAGTACCTTGAGCAACTGAGGAGAGGGAACCTGAAATGACCCTATCCTATAGCCATACTGATGAATATCTTGCATATCACCTTAGAACCTTCATCTGGCGATGGATCGAGATAGAGACAGAGACCCACATTGGAGCACTGGACTGAGCTCTTAAGGTCCAAATGAGGAGCAGAAGGAGGGAGAACATGAGCAAGGAAGTCAGGACCACGAGGGGTGCACCCACCCACTGTGACAGTGGAACTGATCTATTGGGAGCTCACCAAGGCCAGCTGGACTGGGACTGAATAAGCATGGGATGAAACCGGATTTTGTGAACGTGGCAGATAATGAAGGCTGATGAGAAGCCAAGGACTATGGCACTAGGTTTCGATCCTAATACATGAACTGGCTTTGTGGGAGCCTAGCCTGTTTGGATGCTCACCTTCCTGGTCCTGGATAGAAGTGGGAGGACCATGAACTTCCCGTAGGGCAGGGAATCTGGACTGCTCTTCATTCTCGAGAGGGAGAAGGAATGGGGTGGGGGGGGAGAGGGGGAGGAGAGTGGAGGGAGGGGGCGATGTGTGCTAGGAGGGGGAGAGAAATGGGAAATTTTTTTTGCAACAACTAAAAAAATAAAATAAAATTATATTTGTTAGCAGTTTCAGTCACCCAAGCTTCTGTTTCTGTATCAAAATGCTTGTGGGCAACTATGAGAGAGTTCATTTGCTCTTTGGTGGGCATTGAAGACAGTACAAACACATGGAGGAATGGGGATGCCTCACTGGGGAAAAGTGTTTCCTGTGTAAGGATAAGGGCAGCAGTCATACAAAAAGCTGAGCATGGCTGCATGTGCATGTAGTACCAGGACTGGGAGTGGGTAGGGGTGGAACATGTGGATCCTGCTAGGCCAGCAGAGATGTTCACCTTCAGGTTGAGTGACAGATGCTGCCATAGCACAACAAGAAGAAAGCAATAGAGGAAAGAAATCCAATGTCTTCCACAGGCCTCCACATGCAAGTATGTATCACACATACACACACACAACATATACATACATAGAGCATCACACATATACACACACACAACATATACATACATAGAGCATCACAAATATGTATCACACATATACACACACAA